>NC_082667.1:48539966-48845447 GCF_025265405.1 Mesoplodon densirostris | reverse complement strand
AGATGGTTTTACCACATGGACTTTGGAACTTTACCTGGATATCCATAAGCAAGCAGAAGGCAAAGGCTTCATAACAAATATGAAAAGTAAGTCTGAGGTTTTTCATGATCCTGAATTCTATGATTCCACATTCGTTTTTGTGAACATATTTTAGTGACTGCATAATATTTAACCCTCTTTGTCTTTGGATTTTTAGAGTTTCTTCCCCAAAGTGTCTACTATTAAAAATAAAATTTGAAAAGGACCTTGAACTGGCAAGTACACTTTGTCAAATAGGACACAAAGCCTATGCAACCTGCTTCTTTGGGACATTCAGGACCTGTTTCATTCATTAGCTCATTTTTCATTTTCTCTTTCTGGGTCAGATTTAATCTAGGTTTTTTGGGGTGTTTTTTGGTGTGAATAATGTAAACTTCTTGATTCTGCCTTTTGTGGCATTAAAACACTTTAACAATGTGTTAGTAGGTTAAAGTACTCCTCATTTGCTCTTGAGTGAATTTCAATGTACTTGACTGAAAAACACTGTTCAGCTGACTATCAACAGTCTCCAAGTTTTTCACCAGTTTGCAAAGTGGCCTTAATAAAATAGGAGACAAAAATATGTATTGAAATGTAAAAATAGACAGCTGGTGGGAAGCTGCCACATAGCACAGGGGGATCAGCTCGGTGCTTTGTGACCACCTAGAGGGGTGGGATAGGGAGGGTGGGAGGAAAAGGGAGGAGATATGAGGATATATGTATACGTATAGCTGATTCACTTTGTTATACAGCAGCAACTAACACAACAATGGGAAGCAATTATACTCCAATAAAGATGTTAAAAAATGTATGTATTGAATATTTACCACATTCCAGGCATTGTGCTAAATGTTTTCACGTGTGATATATCACTTAATCCTTAAAGCAATCCTGTTAGCAAGGTGTTATTTTTCCTGCTTTCTACAGATAAAACTTGTCAATTTCTCTTCTCTCACCTTCATTCTCAGAAATTCTAGTTCATAGTTAGAGGTCATGGCATAGAAACATAATACTGAGTTAGAAATTAGGAGACCCGGTTCTAGCTATGGCTCTGTGACACGCTGTGTGATCTTCAGAAAGTCACCTCCTGTCTAGGTGGTTTAGTAACCTTACATGAGAAATGAGAACATGAAAACTATAGGATATGGTGTATTAGATCAAACTCCTCTCTCAAAAAAAAAAAAAAGCAAAAAACATTTACAATAAGGCTGAATCTTCTGACAGATATGCCTTGCATTCAGACTCATAGTTATTCTCAGAAAAGTAGGTATAAATTATATTTTTGCAAATTGACTCCTAACTTATAGGTCCTTAGAGGAAGTTGCCATTTGAAAGAACCCTATAGTTAATTCTGGAAATGAGTGTATGCTCTAGACATAAACTGCTTGGGCTCAAATTTTGGCTCTGTCACTTAAAAGCTATGTGACTTTAGGTAACTTAATTAAACTCTGTATGCCTCAGTTTCCCCATCTCTAACATGGAGATAACAGTTATACCCATCTCTGAAGATTATAACAAGGATTAAGTGAGTTAACATTTGTAATGCATATAGAACAGTATCAGGACCATGGTAGCAGGTTAGTGTGTATGTGCTGGGATAGGGATGAATGCCTTGACAGTGTAAATAGCTGTTGACTTAATGTATCCATTTTGAACACTTGGATTTTTGGATATTGTATATTTTTAAACTGGAACACACCAATATAGTCATGGGAACCCCCCCCCCCAATTACCTCAAAGTCTATCGTGTTTGAAACTTATTCAGAGGAGAACAAACGAATTACCTCATATTTATAAATCCACAAGGTAGAGGAAAACTATTTAAAGCTGGGGAATGTTATAACATATAATGTAACTTGTGGCAGTGCAAATTCATACTACCATGTTTAAAATGAATGTAGCAATACCAATCACCAAGAGTCTTAAAATATTTAAAATATATCTCAGTAATTCTACTTATTCTAAACTATTCAAAGGAAATAATTCCAAATCCAAAAAACAGATTTATTCCCCAATATATGTTTTTTATTTTGTTTTAATAGTAGAAAATTGTGGGAGGCAATTTTATCTTTGGATTAAATATCCAAAGATAAGGATGGTCATCTGTTATATAGCCATTAACATATATATACAAATCCTAACATAAATTTAAAACTTTCAAAAGTAAACTCAATATGATTACAACTAAATTTTTTTGTTGTTGTTGTTTTGTTTTTTGCGGTATGAGGGCCTCTCACTGTTATGGCCTCTCCCGTTGCGGAGCACAGTCTCCGGACGCGCAGGCTCAGCAGCCATGGCTCACGGGCTAGCCTCTCTGCGTCATGTGGGATCTTCCCGGACCGGGGCACGAACCCGTGTCCTCTGCATTGGCAGGCTGACTCTCAACCACTGCGCCACCAGGGAAGCCCTCAACTAAATTTTTTTAATGAAGCTATATGTGGGCCACCAACAACAACATAGTACCAGGAAACTAGAAAAATATAGTAAACTACTAAAATATTAATAGCTTTTATCTCCAGTCCTCTGGGACAATAGTATTTTCTAAAATTTGTTTTCTTTATGATTTTATGTTTTTTTAAATGTATTTCAATGAACACGTATTAGTTTAAAATAAAAACAAAGAATATACCAAAATGGTCAGACACTGGCAATATTCATGTATAGAAAAACTGTTCTACCAATACAAAAATATACACAGTGAGATATTGATTAATGAATCCTCTGGGACCACCACTCTTTTATAACGAAGTTTGCTATGCTTAAATAAACAAATGAGCAAACAAAACCACTTTTCCACAACAGAGACTAGTTTCTAGACTGAAAAAGGAAGTCTGGAAGAGGTTGGAGAATGCCTGCAGGCTCCTGGGAACTGTCCACCGGAGAGGTGCTGACAGCAGGGAGATTGTAAAAGCACTCTCTGGAGGTTGGGAGCCCACAGCCCAATTCCCTTTCCTCTTTCTCCTCTTTCCTGATGTCTCTCCTTTCCCATCATCTTGTTGTACCTTTCTTCCTTCCTCTCTGCCTCTTCCTTTCTCTGTTTGTCTGATAACTATGGAGATTGGAAAAAATGACCCTGGAATGCATCTAGGATAGTGTCTAACCTTCATAGATGTTTAATCAAGCTGAATTCTTTTTCTCCTTCCTTTTATTTCTCTAGTAAGAATTTCTTTCTTCTTTTGATTTCCTCTTTTTTTCTATTTTCTTTCATTTAAATCTCTTCCTTATTCTCATTCTTCTTTCTTTGGGAAGAGTAACGATATAGAAAAGAAAAAGGTTGCTTTCTACCAGATGATTCTTTTCCTTTGAGGGGTGAAGCAGTTTTTGCAATGTCTATACATTCACTGGAAAAAACAGGTTCCAGGACTTTACAATTTTTCCAAGAGCTTTTCCCTATCCTTTAATAAAGGATAAAAGTACCTGGTGCACCTAGGGGCTTGATGATTTGATTCAGTTGAGTTGTTACATTAACAAATGACTATCTGGGGGGAAGAGAGAGGTTTTGTAAGGTATGAGCCATATTTCAATAGAATCTTATTTTGAGTTAAAAAAAAAGTAAAGGAATAATTGCAGAGAATATAAGACTTTACAAAGTACTTTTATTAAGGAATAAAAAATATCAGGGAAATATTAGGTATTATTAGGATATTAGGAAATATTAGGGAAAATAACATCCTATCTTTTTATATTTTGCCTTGGAAATGGTGATTAGAAAAGGGAAAAGGAAGGGAAGGGGACACACGGGGGTTGCTGGTCCTTGCAATGCAGCAATGAACAAGATAAAGAAAAGAGAAACAATATATAGGCTGCTGTGAAATTACATTCAGAACTTGGATCTTTGCAGGTGGAGAAAATAGAGTTACACAAAGGTAAAGCTAATGCCAATTTTCACATAATGACACAGAAATTATTATGAAAAGAAAAAGCCTTTCAGAAGGCCTCCTTTTCCATGGAAAGCCCATTCCCATAAGCAGCATTATCTGGTAATACCATATGGACTGGGGCAAAAAGAGAACTGAAACAACAGGAAAACTTTTTTGAACAATGGTGTTCTAATTTCTCTTATGAGACCTTAAGTTCAAGTGGGACTGTGGTTTTCTGTATTTTAGGGAACGAAGTGGAATTACCTCTCTCAATAGATTTGTAATCCCTGGAGAAAAGGAATGGTGTCATACTTATATTTGTATTTCTAATGCCTATCATGGTGCCTGGGATAGATCCTAGTACAGATAGACACTTCACATTTATAGTCATAAGTAATATAGTCAGTTAACTAAACTGAATGACAACCAGGGTGCAGCAAGGGGGGAGGGGCTGGAGATTGCTAAGTGACAAAATAAAATTATTTGGGGTTTCTGCCTTGAAAGCTCAAGTTACTCAGAACCCTTCAAGCCATTACTAGGTTTGGGGGTAATAAGAACAGTTTAAGTGTTTTTGAAATGGACAAAGTCTGGCTTACACACAAATAAGGTTTTTGACTTTGCCATACTAATTATTTTCCAGGAAAGAAAATAAATGCCCATCCTAATAAACTTATTTTCAAACCTACTAGATAATATTGGAATGAATGCACTTTTGGAGCCTCCATATTGACATAGCTCCATAAGTTTTTTTCCCACAATTATTTAAATTCTTTCATTGCTCAAAGATTCAGCTAAAATCCTTATGTTATACGTTTTCTTAAATCATTATCGTAATTAGTATAGTTTGACTTCGAGATCCTGGGGACAAAAGCTGTTTACTGCCACATCTCTAGTGTCTAGCATTTTATTGATTGCTCAATAAATATTTTTTGGTATCAGTTTTTCATTCATTTTTATAAACCCACTTTGTTTTATGAATATTTTATCAATATATAAATTGTTCCTACGTTTTATATAAACACTTAACATAGAGAAAATAACTTTAAGAGAAGTAATACTCAAGCTCATGGCAAAAATGAACAATTTATCGAAAGAACTACCCTAAGAGTAAAAGAGGTTCTTCCTATAAGTGATGAAACCCCCTCAGTGGAGCTATGAAAATAACCAAGGCCATATAAAAGTATCAGTCATGGGCTTCCCTGGTGGCGCAGTGGTTGAGAGTCCGCCTGCTGATGCAGGGGACACGGGTTCGTGCCCCGGTCCAGGAGGATCCCACATGCCGCGGAGTGGCTGGGCCTGTGAGCCATGGCTGCTGAGCCTGCGCATCCGGAGCCTGTGCTCCACAACGGGAGAGGCCACAACAGTGAGAGGCCTGCGTACCGCAAGCAAACAAACAAACAAAAAAAGTATCAGTCATTTAATGAATGCATACTTACTAAACACTGCATGTATCTCATTTAAATTGTACTCCTCTCAATGACATAGTAATATGTAAAGCAGTAGTTATTACTGTGGCCATTTCACCTGTGAAAAAACTGAGACTTAGAAAAATCATATATCTAGTAAGCAGGGTACATCCAGTTTTGAAACCCAGGCCTATACGATATGCAACTTTTCCACATTATGTTCTATTGTCATCCGTCAAATAGTGTTGAAGAACTTCACTAGAGAAAGGCTAGAATAGAAGGCTCCATTATTTCCATATCTAAGATTCCAAGGTGGGAGCCTTACATTAGCCAGTAAATAATTAACCAACTGTTAAGTAAGGTTATAATATAATTATCAAGCCCATTATACAAGGCTTTTAAGAATCATCTTATTCAAATATACTTGGCAAAATAAAATGGGATAGACTCTCTAAAAGTATTAATTTATTTTATAGAAATTTGATTTATTTTCCAAGGAACATTATCTACCAACACAGTCATTTAGGTATTTCACTCTATTGACATGGTTCTCTCACAAACTGACTTTTTAAAACTGAAACACCAAAAGAAAGAGAACTTAAAGGAAGTTAAACTAACATAATTCCCCAACTTTTTTTTTTTTTAAAAAAAGAGCATTTGTAAATATACCAATTCCCTGCAATATGATCTGAAAATCAGGGAAAATTTAACAGCATAAAAGAAACTTCTTTGGAATGTCCCAGGTTGAATGCATATTCAACAACATTCTCCACACCAATAGCTTATCTTATTTGATTATTAGCTGGTGTTAAATTTCCCCTGGCAAATAATTCACCTATGTAAATAATCATTTTGCACTGCAAAGCAATCCTCATATGTTTATTGGAATAGATTTTAAACAGTAGCCATCGCTAAGATGCTGCTGGAAATACAATTAGAAGAGTAAGCAGATAGACACATGGGGGAAGGGTGGCAGGTTGTGTGAGGAGCGGAGCTAACAAGTTAGTTATTGGTGCTGTTCAGTTACATACATCTTCCTGGCAATGATGAACACACAAACCTTCAACAACTCTCAGACCTTTTCAGAGGTTTCACAAGGAGCATCAGGCTACTGTTTAAGTATGATCAATACTTTTGTAACTGACTCTAAGGTGCAGCCTATCATATTGAGTAAAATACATAAATCTCTGGCAGTAACTTTACCATTAAATGATTTTATGAAAAACATCATTGAAGGATGTTAGAGCTGTGGAGGATTATCTCATCCATACCTTTCATTTTATAGAAGAAAACCTGGGCTCAGAGAAGAGAGATTCTCTAGGCATAGCCAGTATGAGACTCATGATTTTGACTCCCAATTTTTCCATTAAATCTACACCTCTTCTGAGCATTATCCATGAAGTTGAATGTATATGTTTCATTAACTCTACTGCCTAAGGTGCTTGCCAGTGTCCAATGCAGTCACTGGTGTTATCCTTCAGAACGACAGAGGTCATGTGATTTTTATTCACTTACAGAAGTGAATTGTCAGTTATTTTATATGATGTTCTCTCTCTCTGTCTCCTTAGAGAACCACCATAGCAGCCACAAAAGTGTTTTATACAAACAGGTGAGACAATCCCCCTCTCCCAGTTTTTCATAATGATAAGAAGTGAAGGTGTGTATCTAGGAGTAAGGGGACATGGACGCAGACCATTCACTGGCTAAGACTGCTCAAATGACGAGTTCTATGAATCTTTCTCAGGGGGTGCATCATCGCGTCCACGAAAAAAAGTTTCAGACACTGAGCAATGAATGCTAACCTGCTTCAAAAACCTCCAAACCTCATTTCCTTGGGAACACCAATCCCCTTTACAAAAATCTGGGGTGGGACAGTTATTCACTTGAAACTCACTGAGTAATCGCGCCACCTCTGGATAAAATTTCTGAGTGTGGATTTCAAGTGGATTGTATAAGCTCAGAGAAAAATACACAATTGGGGGCAACATGAGCCTGGCTCCAGATTTTCTGTGTAAAATAAAAATAGGCTCCTCAGCTTGAAAAGTGTCAAATTGCAAACTGATATGCTCAATTCCATCTCAAGTACATCTACCACTCCAGCTAACCCTGACTGTGGGGCTCCAGGCAGTGGCAACCTGTGACGAGTTCAGGAGCTCGCGGAGGAGCCTCCAGAAGCCCAGTCACTAGCTAAGTATATAAAGAGATCCCAAGCAGAGAGCCACCTAAGGCGCCCCCTTTCCGAGGTGGGCGTTATCTGCTCTTGGAGCCTCTGTACATTAGAGACCAGGGTCCCGTCACGACTGAGTTTTTAACCCAACATCTGTGAGCTCTCCCGGCCCCCAAACCCAGCCGGCTCCCAGAGAGAGCAGGGCAAGTCGTAGCTTCTGTCACTCTCCCAACAGGCAGACACATAAACAAACAACAAAAGGAATGATTTGCTCCCCCAAGGGAGGCAGCATGCATTAAAAAGACATGAACCTCGTCCTACCTTGCATCCAAACATCAACGACAAAGTGTTATTGGTGCAAGCAACTTTGCAGTGGCAAATCATTGGTGTGAAACAGTCAGGGTCCTTAACAACGGGGCACACTCCTTCCGGGCTGCGGCAGTGGCAGCGCGCTGGGGGACCCGAACACGGTGCTCACCCGGCACATGGAGCGACAGCCTAGACCCGGCGGCCACTTCGATCGCTGCCCCCTGCGCCCAGTGTGGCCATCCCAGCGCCGGGGTAGAAGCAACGCCGCGGGCAAGTACCAAGCGTCTCGGGGTCTCCCTTCCCCGGGGAACAAGGCGTGGGGGGGGAGGGACAGAACCAAGAAGGGTTTCCCTCCCCCCTATGGTGAATTTGGGGGAGGTAATTTTTTTAAAAAAAATTAAAATAATAAAAGGAAGCCAGGCTCTTAGAGGAGGGTTCAAAGGAGGTGGGGCAGTATGTAAAAGGATGTGCCCGCCTACTCGCCCCAGTCACACAAGATTGTCATGCGAGCTGAAGGGGGCTGAAATTATTCTCCCTGAAGGAAAAAAAAAATGCTGCAGCTCCCGGTTTGGTAAAAAGCCAATGGCTTGCTGCAATCCAGAGTCACCGTGGGGAGCGCCGGCCGGGCAAGTGGGGTGGGAGGGAGGGGCCGGGAGAGGGAGGGAGCGCGAGGCTCGCCAGCCTAGCCCAGCCCGCCTGTGAGCTCCTCGCCACTCGGGAGTCCCTGGGGTCCAAGCCGGAGCGCTCCCGGCGCTGACGTGACCCGGAGATCTCACTCGGCTCTCATTGCCTCTGCTGCCCTAGGGTGGGCAACCTCCAAGGCCGAGTTCTCCAGGTGTGGGGGAGGCTCGCACGGAACCTGCAGAGAGCATCCTCCCCTCCTCCGACTTCAGCTTGCCTGAGTGGATGGCCGGCAAAGGAACCCGGGTTAGAAGTGGGCTGGAAATGGTTTCGCTAGGGCCCTGCATCCTTGACTTCTGTGTCAGCTAGCCTACTCACTGCCTGGGTGGTAGATTTGGCCTCAGAACCATGGCTTTATCTGATACAACATTTTCCAAACTCAAAAAGAAGGAGTCCGCCCCCTTCCCCACCTTGATGTCTTAGAAGCTCCGAGAAGCCCCAGAAGTATTACTGTTGTTCCGGAGGCATGAATGACAAGACTGGTGGTTGCTTTCTCGGTTTTTTTCTTTTCTTTTGAAAGTGAAGCTGTCAAAATTGCAAAAGACCAAAAAAAAATTAAAAAAAATGAAAATCAGCATGTGGCTGGCACAGCTGCAAAACTGCTTGTTGGAGACAAAAAAAAAGTGATAGGAAGGTTGCAGAGTAGGAAGTGGGTAAAACTAGCACTCTTTGGGTGCCACCTAAGTGCCTGGCACTGTGCCTCACAATTGGCTGGTGGAAAGAGAGCAAGCCATCAGGATTTGGAATCAGACTCTGGCTCTGGTGTTGAGTAGGGCTTTGTGTAAGTCACAGTGTTTGAGCCTCTGTTTGCTTATCTATAAAGTGGAGTTATTAACCCCTACTATGCAGAGTTGTCATGAAGACTAGAGATGGTAAACAACACTTTCCTGTGGCAAGCCCTGGTAGTCCACGGCAGCTGCTCTGTACTTATATAGCCTAGCTCAAGTCTTAGCCTGAGAGGTAGATGTTATTGGACACATTTTTCTAGAGGAAGAAACTGATGCCCTGAGGGCTATATCACTTGTCCAAGTCACACAATCAATAAGCCATGAAGGTGAGATTCAAAGAAAAGTGGTGGAAGATAGTTTAAAAAGCAACATCATAGGAGACATCACACACCTCTCCAGAAGGAGGTTCTAAAGTCTCCAGATTTATTTGAGAACAGTCAGGCCTGTCCCATTCACATAAATGTAGTAGTTTCAAAAGTCTCTTTCTAAGTGGGCACGGAACTCAGATCTCACTTGAAATAGAGCAACAACACAGTCCTAAATATCCATAGCAAACTCTGCTGGAACCATGCCTTCCTGATGCAGTTCTACCAGAATACCAGACCACTTATACTCTAAATTAATAGAAGCCCAAATATCACTATGGGCTTCAACTTATAAAGTTCCAGTAAGAACAAAAGAACAAAAGAACTTGCAAACTGTCAAGTCAAAGGCAGTATACCCTATAAACTTTCCTTCACTTGCCCATATCCAAAATACCCTAGCTTCCTGTCCCAAGTTAATGGAAACTAAACCTGATTGCATCGGAATTCTGTGGGTGTGCTTGTTAAAAAAGAAGAAAAGAAAGAAAGAAAGAGAAAGGAAGGAAGGAAGGAAGGAAGGAAGGAAGGAAGGAAGGAAGGAAGGAAAGATGGATTCTCAGGCCTAACCCTACATTCTCATTCCATAGGCCAAGAGGATATCAAGAAATCTACATTTTTAATCAGCCCTGTGATGAGAGGAATATGGGTCCTGTCTACCAAATTAAGACCTCTTGAAGGGAAATTAATATGAAACAAAGTATGAGCAAAGATCAGCATGGGAAGGCAGTCAAAGTTGAGGTAAATCTGGTTCTAACTGAAGAGGGCAACTATGTCTCAGGCTTTGTGATTCTCACACAAATTTAGGTGTCCTTACCTAGTTGATTTCTCTGTTAGGAATTGGGATTGATTCAATCTGGTGCATATCTAGAGGCTGCTGGGGCTCAGGAGGTCATATATATATATATGTGCTTAAACATACCAGGTCACATTTTAGGGGCAGAACTCTGATCTGGTGCCTTCTGTGGAATCTTAAAGTCACACTCACAGGTTAAGTGTATCCCTTAGCATTCTTTCCCTTTATGTTAGCATAAAATGTGTGATTGTGTGAGCACTTCCACCTACAGAGCATCTATAATTATGGCTTTTTTTCCAAAGGAGAATGGATTCTAAAAAAGTTGTACAATATTTCCCTTATTCATTAGCCTACAATTTGGATTTCAAACACCCCAAAAGTACTGTATGCTCTATATTGTGATGTTCCAATAATATCTAACACGGTCTTTCCCTAATGAATTACCCAAGCTAAGGCTGACCTCCTATTCTAGGACAGCATTAAAAGCTGCTATGTTCAAGTTATTTCCCATTCTACAGTTTGTGCTGGTTTAGATTGACAGAACGAAATGATAAAATACAAAGAAAATATATATTTTATTTCCTTGATCTTTTATTGTTTAACTTTAATCAATGAAACTTCATTGATTAAACCTCTCTATACTCCTCAGATGTGTGTGTTTGTGTGTGTGTGTGTATGTGTATGTATATTTGTTATCTGTTCATATATATCTGACAAAATGCTTTCCCTTAATTCTTGTCTCTGGATAATAGCTCTGGGGTGAATTGAAAGGGGGGAGGAGGAAAAATGTTGTTTCCATGACAATGCATTCCATAGTTACAGCCAGTAAGCACTATGGTGAACAAAATGAATCACTGTTACCTTAAGATATGAACACACTGCATTATTGGTCTGAAAAGCTAATTTGGAAGTACACTGCATGGGGGTGTACTGCAATATTTTTAGGAGGAGATATTACTAAGGAATGCCAGGAGATGATGCATTCATTTTAATAGTCAAGATAACCACCCTTAATTAGACATTTCAGTGACTGGTAACATATACAGTTCTTCCTAATAATTATCACTTTTACAAATAATACATACCAACTACACAGTAGTAAATATTTTTCCTTATTACAACTTGCCTTAAAATAGACTCACAATCACAAAAGTCAGGTTTATCAATAAATGTGACCAGTGTTTAATTTTAATCTTTTATTTTTATTATCATTATTATTTCTAATCAGAAATTGGGACAAGGCAAGAGGCATTAGCTATTTACTTAACTTTTTCATTTCTTTGTTGATCCTTTTCATAGCAATTTTTAAGAGATGGTTCATGTTGGAAGGGAAAAGAGTGTACTGGACATCAGGAGCCATGATGTTTCTTCCTACTGACTGACTCGGAGCAAGCTACTCAGCCTCTCTGAGCCCCAATTCCCTTGTCAATTAAGATGAAATGGGTACACTAGAGTATCTCCAAGTTTACTTCCAGCGTTGAAGTTCTCTGAGTGGTCTTACAAATATAGGACCTTAAGGATGTAAAGGAAATTTGAGAAGCCATTCCATTCAGTCACCTGTCTTCAGAAAATAAACTCTTCTATAGTGCTTACTGTTTGATATGCTCTACTATAGTGTTTGCTACATGCGGTGTTTTACACTCAGCAGTGTGCTGGAGCCAGATTTGACTCTTGAGCGCCAATTGTGTGTACCTATTTCCAATTCTCTATTCAGTGATATCAGCTGGTAGCTTGAAATCAGCCACGGAGGAAGTATTTACACCACGTAAATTGGAAAACATTATATATCAAGACTTTTTGTCTTCAGAGAAACATCTACCACCACAGCACTGGTTTAAGTACTTTATCTTCATTAACATATTTAATCCTCACAACCCCTCAAAATTACAAAAAGAAAGAAACTGAATCACAGAGAGATTCAGTAATTTGCCCAAGCTAACAAAACTGGTATACTAGTTAACTAAGTGAATCAACTCACAAAAAAGTCTTGATGGCTTTCAATTATAAACGTTTATTTCTGCCTCATGTGAGACATCCTTCATAGTGTGACCCTGACTCTACCATGTTGTTCTATGAACAGAAGAGCAGCCTCTATCATGTCCCTGACATTCTCATGGCAGAAGAAAAAATGAACAATGGCTGAATATGCAATGGCTCTTAACATTTCTTTTCAGACATTAAAAACATCTCCCTGTTCACATCTTACTAACATGTCATGTGGTCAGACCCAGTGCCAGTCCAGTGGGGAGGGATAATTCTCTCACAGGGAGGAAGGAGAGAAAATTTGGGAACAATAATTTTCTAGATAACAGCTTAGCTGGGTGATAGAATTGAAATTTGAACCCAAGAAATCTGACTTGATGAGCCAAGTTCTTAACAAGTAGGCCACTCTGCCTGTTACTTACAGCTAATGTGTCTCTATTTTTCACCTATTTTCCATATAAGGGTTTGTTATTTAGTAATCCTTTAAGGGAGTGACTCCTATAAGGAAAGCATGATAGGGCTTTCCTGGTGGTGCAGTGGTGGAGAGTCCACCTGTCGATGCAGGGGACACGGGTTCGTGCCCCGGTCCGGGAGGATCCCACATGCCGCGGAGCGGCTGGGCCCGTGAGCCATGGCCGCTGAGCCTGCGCGTCTGGAGCCCGTGCTCCGCAGCGGGAGAGGCCACAGCAGTAAGGGGCCCGCACACCGCAAAAAAAAAAAAAAAAAAAAAAAAAAAGCATGGTAGATTTAGAAAACATAAGAACTTGGAGCGAATCAGATATACTTGGTTTTGCCACTAATAGCTGTGTGATTTCAACCTTTAATTCCTTTCCCTCTACTCCCTTTCACTGCAAATTACAATCCACTTATTTTCACTTAATCTGTAGTACTGATGTCTTCATGTAATTAATTCATCAATAAGTTCATAATACAAATTATGTTTTTTTATTGTTGAGCTTCCTGAAATTCATAAGGCAAAGAGGCATATAAATATGTCTTTTTGCCATCAATGAGCTTATAAACTAATCAAAGAGATTCCCATGAAATAAAAACTAACAGCAGATCTTTCTAACAGTAAGAAATTATATATAATTAAGTACTAATAAATGTACTTGAAGTCCATAAGAATGCTTGACCAATCTAGTTAACTTCTCTGAACTATCATTTCCTGTTCTGTAAAATGGTATTGCTATAAGGCTTAAATGAGATAATGTATTTCAAAATGTCTGTCCCTCTTATCTGGTTTCCACTAAACACTCCATAAATTAGAGAAGCTTTATATTAATTTCCTGAGGTTTTTTTTCCCAATAAAATTTAGACCCACCCAGTATGTATAATCTCTTTATACAGAACTCTTTAACCTTTCTTTACAAATTTTACTCTCCCAAAGTCTCCTCAGGCCCTTTCTCAGGTCTCTTACATCCCTCTTACTGAGGAACATACAGTTGTAGTGAGGGTTTGTATTAGAGTCAGGACCCATAAAAACTGACTCTGAATCCATCATGCCTTCACCATGATTGTCACCTCTTTGTCTTCTCTATAATTTCTGAGTGTTCTACTCACCTGCCACAAAGTGTAGACCCCTTTGGGCCAGTCATGCTTAGTGACTGTTGACCTTTATTTGAATCATACTTACCATGTTTGTTTGACCTTTACTTGGAATAATTTTCTTATCTATTTGTAGTTTGGAATGATTGAGTCAATAAATGAATTAATAAAGAACAAATATATATATGGGTTAAGCCAGGCTTTCCATAGCTCCCATGCAGTCCCTAGGTGAACTAGTGTAGGTCTTTTTTTGTCTCCTAATTCAGCTCTTGCCCCCAAACTTCCTCATTGAAAGGATACAACCTTTATTGAGGAAATGCCATCCCACTGATTCAGAATCAATTCTGCCATTTTGTTTTAGTAGCAAGTATTTTGAAATAATAATTGTCCTTAGCTTCAATAAGATAAGGCACAATTTTGCCTCTAAGACTTCTCATGATATTCACTTTCACTCTTAGTGCCATTTTGAAAAAGCAACTCTAAAATATCACTCTCTGCACCACCTGTGAGAATTTCCCCAGTAGGAAAAATCAAATGAAAAACAACTCTTCTTAGATCTTGTTGTTTACCAAATTTGATTTCAGTGTTGAAAGAGCAAGGTTTGGGACTTGGGTTCCAATCTTAGCTTTGATACTTACTATGTAATTTTGAGTTAATCAGTGAGTCTCTTTGACAGTTAATTTTCTGATCCATTAAAAAAGGGGAGGGGTTGTTAAATAATAACACCTATATTACAGGGTTCCTTTGAGGATTAATTAAAATACCATGCGTGAAAGAACCTATCAAAGTGCCTGGCATACATATATTTTTTCATTCTCAAAGATAGCATTTATTTTTAATAATATTTTTTCTAAATACAAAATTAAAAGTTTAGTATAGAAATAATTTAAAAACATTGTCAGGCACAAAAAAAGCAATTTGCAAGTACTCACAATTCCATTGCCAGGGATAACTAATCTTAATACTTTGGAGGTATGTTTCCAGTAATGCTTCAACAAAGTTGTATTCAAACTGTATATAACAGTGTAGGCTAATGTTGAAAATAATATATACCTTTGATACCAATCCATGCTTTTAGGCAGAAATCTTCCTATAAAAATACCATTAATGATGGCACAGCATTTCAATATTTCTTGGTGTATTTCACAAGCCCCTTTTTGTCAGGGGTCAATAATATTTCTGAATTCAATATAATGAGAAAAATTGAAATGTTCTTGTGGACAAATATTTGCACATATCCATAACAAAATTATTAGGCTAAAACTTATAGATAAGGAATTCTTGGTGTAAAGAGCATGAACATTTAAAAAAATTTTAATGTATAATAGTCGATTTATGTTTGTATTAATTTATATTTCCATTAAAATTTTTATGGGACTCATTATGTTCCATAAATAATATACTATAGGAGATACTTCAGCCAAACTCTGCTGGTAGATTTTTATTTTGATTTGTCTGAAGATGCTATTTTTATTTTATTTGGTTATTTTATTGGCTTTTACATGATAGTTTAGCTCAGTATAAATTCTAGGCTGCCAGCTATTTTCTCCCAGGACTTTGTAGAGTCAATCCAGTTGTCTTTTCTCTGTAAGTGCTTAATTATTTCTCACTGATCAATTTTATTAGTTGTTTTGGTGTTCTGGAGATTCACCCCAATGTAATAAGATACGGAGTTCACTTTTTAAAATCCTGTTTAGGTCTTCTTTTGATTGCTGCATCTAGGGATTCATGTCTTTAATCAATTATTAAAAAAATGTGGAGGCATACCACTTTGCATTTTTCTCTCCCTCATTTTTTCCCCTTAAATTGCAATCACATATATTTTTACTTTCCCTTTTTAAAAATACTTTTTATCTCTTTAGCTGCTTATGCTGCACTATGGGTAATTTCTTCACATATCTTTCCATTTCTTAATTTTGCCTTTGGTTCTTTAAAATATTTGTTTTGTTTTAAATTTTAGTCATTGTACTTTCAGTTCTGAAAGTCCTACTGTTTTTATTAAGATATAATTGAGATATTAAATTGTGTATGTTTAAGGTACACAATGTGTTTATACACTCATATATTGCCAAATGATGACCTCTGTAGTGTTGGGGAACACCTTCATCACCTCATATAATCACTATTTATTTTTTGTGGTAAGAACATTTAAGATCTACTCTTTTAAAAACTCTTAGGTATATAGTTCAGTATCACTAACTGTAATCACCATACTGTACATTAGATCCCCAAAACATATTTCTCTTATAACTGAAAGTGTATACCCTTTGACCAACATCTCCCCAACTCCCCTACTCCTCAGCCCCTGATAACCACTATTCTACTCTCTGTTTCTATGAGTTTGGCTTTTTTAGATGTTTATATAAGTGATATCATACAGTATTTATCTGTCTCTGACTTATTTCACTTAGTATAATACCCTCAAGGTCCATCCATGTTTTTGCAAATGGCAGGATTTCCTTCTTTTTATGGCTGAATAATATTCCATTCTCTCTCTCTCTCTCCACACACACACAGACACATACACATACACACACACACACACACACACACAACAACTTCTTTGCATTATTCATCTGTTGATGGACACTTAGCTTGCTTCCATATGTTGGCTATTGTGAATAATGCTGCAATGAACATGGGACTGCAGATGTCTCTTCAATATCACTTTGCATTTCCTTTGGATATACACCCAGAAGTAGGATTGCTGATAATTTAATTTTTAATTTTTTGTGGAACCTCCATACTGTTTCCACAGCAGCTATCCTGTACTAATTTACATTTCTACCAACAGTACACAAGTATTCCCTTTTCTCCACATCCTTATTAAGACTTGATATCTCTTGTCTTTTTGATGACAGTGATTCCAACACGTGTGAGGTGACATGTCATTGTGGTTTTGACTTGAATTCCCCTGATGATTAGTGATGATGAGCATATTTTCATGTACCTGTTGGCCATCTGTATGTTTTCCTTGGAAAAATATCTATTCAGTTTCTCTGCCCATTTTTAACTGGATTGTTTGTTTGTTTTTGGTACTGAGTTGTATGAGTCCTTTATATATTTTGGATATTAACCACTGATTAGGTATATGACTTGTAAATATGTCTCCCATTCTGTAGATTGGCTTTTTGTATTGTTGACTGTTTCTTTTCTGACCTGGCACCTATTATTAATGAATGCTTAATAGTATTCCTTTGTTCACTCATTCATTCCTTTATTTATTCATTCATTATACACCAAAACTAGCTGAGAAACTTATTTCAAATATATGTCAACCAAACACAACAAAATTCCTGTGAAATCACTGATTCTATTTTTATACAGTGTTTGCCCATCTGTGAAACAAAGGCAGATTGTTCCTTGTCCAAAAATAAATGCTAAATATGAGTTCAACTTTGACAGCAGAAATTCAGGGGAAGACTGTGTCAAAAACATGGCTCATTTTAAATGGCTTTATATTGCCATTGTGCTTCTTTACTATGAATAGATTTTCCTTATCAGCTTCCTTTCATCTGAACAATAGATGGCTCTTCTAGCTGCAAGAACTAAATGAGGTGACTTACCCTGAAGAACATCACTCTATTATGTTGCAAGCAGGGACCCTCAGCTAATCATATCCAAACTAAGTGAAATGATTACTCAATGAAACAGTTGCTCACTTGAAACTGTGAAGACATTAGGTCTCTCTTACAATCTCCAGCTACAAACCAAAGAATTAACATTATGACACAATTATCTCTTTTTCTCTTAATAAGGTGCAATCATGTTAGTTAAAGTCCCTGATGGTACTGAATTATAAATATAGCCTAACTAGACTTCCATTTCCCATTTGCTTAAAATAAGATCATGGTAGGAAAACTATCCTTTGGTACAATGTGTGAACTACTCTTATTGTAAAAATGCTGGTGCTTTCTTCCTTCATTACAAGGACAATCATTCTCAAGTACAATGTTTGGAAGATCTGAATTGTGTTTGCTAAAGTTGATAACGTATGACCATAGAAAAGTCTTTGTTGGGTTCATGATATTAAGCACATTCACTTTATTTCCCCTTTTTGGTTCCCAATTACTATTTGATTATTCATTAATTCATTCAACAAATATTTTCACATGTCTATTATATGTTAGGCAGGAATCTAAGTTTGGAATACAAGTACAGATCAATACAGTCTTGACCTCGTGGGGATTACAGACAAGTGAGGAAGGCGGATTGGGATAAGTGCTTTGAGTATATCTACATGGCTCTATGAGAGCATATAGGGGGAATCTCATTTAATAAGGGAGGTCAAAGAAGACATAATTGGGAAAGTGATTACTGAGTTGAGATCAGAAGGATGAGTGGGAATTTACCATACAAATGGAGAAAGGAAAAGAATCTCAAATAGAAAGAACATACAAAAAACACTTGCTGCCAGAAACAAGAAGGACAGGAATGAACCGAGATTAGCTCACAATAGCTAGAACACAGAAAACAAGGGGAAACATCAAGTGAGAAGAGGCTGAAGAAAGTAGAGGTCAGATTATGCAGGCTACATTTAAGATTTTTGTTTTGCTCTAAAAGTCTTAGGAAACTACAGAAGAGACATTTTAAAGCAGTTTTATTGAAGTATAACTACAAATATTTAAAGTGTACAATTTGATAAGATTCAATATACGTATACATCCGTGAAACCCTCAGCAAAATCAAGATAGAAAACATATCTATCACCCTCAAAAGCTTCCTCATGCCCATTTATAACCCCTGACCCTAAAACTCTTTCCTACTTCCCCAACTCAAAGCAACCACAGATCTGCTTTATGTCATTATAGATTAGTTTACACTTTCTAGAAATTTATATAAATGAAATCATATAGTATGTGCTTTTATGTCTGATTTTTTCACTCAACAAATATATTCTCAGAGTCATCTAGGTTGTTGCATGTGTCAACAGTTCATTTCTGTTTTTTATTTCTGAGTAATATCACATTGTAAAGATACACTATAATTTGTTTATCCATTCACCTGTTGATGGATATTTGGATTGTTTCCAGTTTTTGGATATATAACTGTCATGAATATTTGTGTATAAGTCTTTGAACAGATATATATTTCCTTTTCTATTGGATTGGGATAAGGTTATGACATGGCAGATGTACGTTTACATTTTTTTTTTAATTGTCAAACTGTTTTCCAAAGTGGTTGTACCATTTCACATTCCCACCAGCAGTGTACGAGAATTCCAGCACCTTCAGATATAAGTCAACATTTGGTATGGCCAGTCAATTTAATTTTAGTCATTTTCATAGATGTATAGTAGTATCTTCCTGTAATTTTAATTTGTACATCCATAATGACTAATGGTGTTGAACATCATTTCATGTCTGTATTTTTGTTGCTTGTATGTCTTCTTTGGTAGTTTCTATTCAAATCTTTGGTCATCTTTGAAAGTGAATTGTTTCTTATTGTTGGTTTTAAGAGCTCTTTATATATTCCAGATTTAAGCTCTTAATTAGATATATGATTGCACATATTTTCCCAGTCTACAGGTTTTTTTTCATTCTTTTAACAGTGTCTTTGTCCAATTAGTTATTTTTTTATCATTTATACTTCTCATGACCTATCTAAGAAATCTGTGCCTACCTGAAGGGTACAAAGTTGTTCTCTAATCTGTAGAATTTTTGTAGCTCTAGGTTTTACATTTAGGTCTACAATAAATTTAGGGTTAACTTTTATATACAGTGTGAGGTATGAATCCAAGTTTATATTTTTATATATGAATATCCAATTGTTCTAGCACCATTTGCTGAAATGCCTATCCTTTCTTTCTCCAGTGAACTAAGTGCCTTTGTCAAAAATCAGTTGTCCTTATACATCTGTTTTATTTCTGGACTCTCAGTTCCTTTCTATTGATCTAATTGTCTACCTTTACACAAATACCACATTTATACCAGCTTTCTTTCGGAGCTCTTTTGATTCTCATAGATACTTTGAATTTCCATATGAATTTTAGAATTAGCTTGCTGATATTTACAAACACTTCTACTCAAATTTTGGTACGATTTTGTTGGATCTCTAGATCAGTTTGGAGACAAAGAACAACTTAACAATGTTGAGTCTTCCAACTCAGGAGCAAGGTATCTCTTCATTTACTTAGATCATCTTCAATTTTCCTCAGCAATATTCTATAATTTTTAAAGTATAGCTCTTTCACATCTTTCATCAGATTTATCTGTGAATATTTCATATTCTATGTTATTGTAAATGGAATTGCTTTATTGATTTCAATTTTCAACTGTTCATTCTTAGTATGTAGAAATACAATTGAGTTTTGTATATTGACTTTTATGCTGAAAACTTGCTAAACTCACCAACTTGTCTGGTAGTTTTTTTGTTATTGTCGATTCCATGAGATCATAACATGTCATCTGCAAATAAAAAGTCATACTTCTTCTTTCGTTTCTTTTTCTTGACTGAAGATGCTAGTAGAACATCCAGTACACTAGTGCATAAAAGTAGTAAGAGTGGATATTCCTCCTGTCTTGTTCCTTATCTTAAGGGGAGAGTATTCAGTCTTTCACTATTAAGTACATTAGCTGTAGATTTTTCATAGATTTTTTATTCAGTTGAGGAAGGGCCCTTTTATTTTGTTGAGAATTTTTTTTAAAATCAGAAATAGATACTGGATTTTCTCAGATTTTTTTTCTACATTTATGGAGCGGATTATTTTTCTTAGTTTATTAATATGAGATTTTTGAATATTAAACAACCCAATGTTCTTGGGATAAACCTCACTTGGTCATGATATATTTTAATTCTAATATAGTACTGGATTCCATTTGCTGAAGTTTTGTTTAGAATTTTGCATCTATATTTATGAAGGATATTAGTCTATAGTATCTTTTTCTTATATTTGTTTTTGATATCAGGGTAATACTAGCTTCATAGAACGAGGTGGAAGATATTGCCTCCTCCCATATTTTGGAACAGTTTGCATAGAACTAGTATTATTTCTTCCTTCAATGTTTGGTAGAATTAATCAGAATGAAGCCATCTGGGCCAGAAGTGTATGTATGTGTGTATATCTTTTATATACCTTCCTATGTATGTATGTGTGTGTGTGTGTGTGTGTATATACACACACACACACATACACAGAGAGAGAGAGAGAGAGAGAGAGATTTCAGAAGAAATAGGGATGTGATATTATATTCATATTTCAAGAAAATCATTCTGGCTGCAATGTGGAAGATTGGAAAGGGGCACTAATGACAGTGGGTCAAACATTTAGGAGGCACTTCCAGTAATGCAGACAACAAATA
Source organism: Mesoplodon densirostris (assembly GCF_025265405.1). NCBI lineage: Eukaryota > Metazoa > Chordata > Mammalia > Artiodactyla > Ziphiidae > Mesoplodon > Mesoplodon densirostris. Next base: position 48,824,291 of record NC_082667.1, on the reverse strand, counting down.
GTGAAGACTTAGACTAAAGTATTACCAGTAGAAACAAAGGAAAGTGGTTAGATTCAAGGAACACTTTAGAAGTAAAAGTGAGAGGCACTGGTGCAGAATCAGATATGGAGGGAAATGAAGAATGACTTCTGGGTTTCTGGTTTATAAAACTGGATACTTTGTAATGCCATTCACTGATATATGCTATACTTCAGCAGGAGCAAAATAGAGTGTGTGTGTGTGTGTGTGTATGGGTTGGAAAGACATCACTGTTATTTTCTGTTTGTTTGCTTGTACATTTGTTTAAGGTATCTTTTGTAACTCTAAGTTGGATACATGTATCTAGACCTCAGAGTAAATTTCTGGGATAGAAATAAAAATTTATGCATTGCTTATAATGGGTTTTACTAAAACTTTGGGTATGGATGATATCATCTAACATCTTAGAGAAGAGCATAAGAAGAGAAAAATTCTGAGGATCAGGCTTTGAAGAACTCCAATATTTAAAAATTTTCTTTTTTTCTATTTTTTACCCTCAGAACCCCTATTTTTCTTAGTAGCCACTCTGTTGACTATGCTTGACTCTTATATGATGTCCCCCTTTTCAATAGTGTAGAAAACATCTAGGTTGGGCCTTACTTGGTGCAAGGGAGGCAGCAAAGTGCTGTGAAAGAATAAACATTACAGCCAGAAAAAAATAAAATGTAAGGACATGATAACTGCAATATCTACAGGGCTTACAGTTAGTCACCTTCTTGATTTCAGCCTATTAGGAATTCTGATCTGTTTGCTTGTTTTTCCCATAGAGATATATTTGCTGTAAGAGACTGTAAAATTTATATTTTTCTTGTGATATTAAAAGATATGAATAGAATAAAAGCTCAAGAAGAAAAGTTCAATATTATTAGTCATCAGGGAAATGAAAATTAAAACCACAGTGAGATACCACTGTACACCCATTAAAATGACCAAAATTTAAAAAGACTGGTAATTCCAAGTGTTGATGAAGATGTGGAGGAACCAAAGCTCTCATACACTGCTTGTAGGAATGTAAAATGGTCCAACCATATTGGAAAGTAGTTTGGTATTTCTTAAAAAGTTAGAAATAAACATGAGTCAGCCATTCTATTTCTAGGTACCAAAGAACAATATTCACACAGATTTGTACACAAATGTTTGTAGAAACTTTTTTCATAATATCCCCAAAGTGGAAACACCCACACGTACATCAATAAGTAAATGGACAAACAAAATAAGATACATCCATACAACTTCAAAATCATCAATCCAATTGAAAGAAGACAGACACAAAAATGCTCATATTGTACAATTCTACATACATAAAATTCTGAAAAATAAAAATTAACATATTGTGCTGGCTAGACTTAGAGGTAGATGGAGGGAAGGGCTGAAATGCAGCATGAAGAAACTTTCAGGGGTGATAGAAACTATCTGTATCTTTATTATGGCAGTGGTTTCACAGGTGTCTATATCTGTCAAAACTCATCAAATTGTAAATTTTAAATTGGTTCACTTTATTATATGTAAAGCATACCTCAATAACATTTATTAAAATATTTTAGATGATTTAAGATTCAAGATCAAAGAATTACATTAATTTTCTAGGTGAATTATCAAATTAAACACCAATGGTGTAGGTTTTAACCAAAGCAGCTCTTAGCTTAATTTCTTCCTGTACAGATATTACATAAGCTGGTGATGCCCTACTTTGTTAGAAGATAGAATTCTACACTGGATTCAGTTTTCCAGAGGTAGAAAATTTTACTCTATAAGTTTGCTGAGACCTCTCAAACAGTTACTTTGTACATGCTTATATCAATTTTACATAAGTTTTAAAAATATTTCATATCACTAGGAAAATATATATCTAAAAATGAAAAGTTTCTGGTGATTAAAGCTCAATGTTTTATAGTTGAAAATTGAAAAATATTGATGAAGCAACGAGTATGTGATTGAAGAATGAAAATTCCCTGGCTCAGGAATCTGAGACTTTTGTTTGAATGTTGATAACAGCCTCCATTTCTGACATCTGAGAGTAGACCAGTAGAAGAAAAGCTAGGTGCAGAATCTACCCATTTCTCACAAAACAGTATCAAACCCAAGTAATAGTGCACAAAATTACCTCATCTGTGTGGGTAATACTAACTTGAATAATATTTTATTTATGCCCCATACAACCCTGTCATTCTAAAATCTAATTTAGGGAGAGGAGATCAAGATGGCAGAGTAGAGGGACATGGAGCTCACCTCCTCCCACAACTACATCACAAATACATCTACACGTGGAACAGTTCTCACAGAATACCTACTGAAAGCTTGCAGAAGATCTCATACAAACAAAGCTGTAAGAAAGGTCACCACATACCCAGGTTCACCCTGGGAACCTCCTTCACCAGCTGAGAGATCCACTGCGACAGACAGGGAGCTTCAGAGGCTGGAGAGGAGAGTGTGGAAACTGGTCTGTGGCCCTGCAGGGTAAAGAGAGACCAGCACAGACAGTCCTGGCCACGCACTTGCACATCCCAGCCCAAGACATGTGTCTACTTATGTGAGCAGCACCTGTGTGCTGAAACTTGGGTTTCAGGGGACAGAGCCAGGGAGAGGACTTGGTTTGGCTGTGCAGAGACAGCTGTAAGGACCTGGAGTGTGGCCTGGACCATAGCTGGGGGCGCATACAGGATGGAGTGTGGGTCCACCATAAGAGCCCCATTGTCAACACACAAAAGGAGGGGCATGGATATGCCATAGCAGCCTCATTGTCAGCATGCTCACAGTAGAGTGTGGCTCCAGCTTCCACTGGTTCTATGAACTTTGTGAACACACATGTGAACACACACACTTAGAGGCAGGGCTGAAATCTGAGCTCACTACCAGCAATCCCACTGTAGGCACAAGGAAACAGCTCAGACAGGTTCTCACTCTTGTGGATTTTTAGACCAGGACCACATACATGTGCATGAGGGATGACAGCCAATTATCTGCAGGGTCAGGGGAGGTGGCTCCATTGGGTTTACATGCTGGTGGCTTGGTTAGCTCACATGCATGACTAAGGGACATCTGAGCCAATTACCAGAGCTCCCAAACAGAGGCAGCCACTGAGGGCAGTGCCAGCAATAGTGATCTTTGTGAGCGCACCCACCAGGTGGAAGGCAGAATCATAGAATCACATGTTCTGGTGGATAGTTCCTGAGGAAGAAATGCAGCATCTCCTTTCCCAGCGGGAGTGCTCCAGTCTTACCTACCTCATGCTACTGGGTAGAATTGGATCTAGGGGCTTCTACTCCAACAACTGGAGGGCAGACACTGCCCCCAATTGGTCTGTGACAAACACAGAGCAAAGATGAGGCCCTGCCCAACATTGGAAGCCTTAGCCACAGTAATCAGACAAGAAAAAGAAATAAAATGTATCTAAATTGGAAGGGAAGAGGTAAAATTCTCATTATATGCAGATGACATGATACTCTATGTAGAACACCCTAAAGACTCCACACAAAATCTATTAGAACTGATAAATGAATTCAGCAAGGTAGCAGGATTTCAAGATTAATATTCAGAAATCTGTTGCCCTTCTTTACACTAACAATGAAATATCAGAAAGAGAAAGTAAAAAAAAAATCCTGTTTAAAATCACATCAAAAAATAAAATACCTAGGAATATACCTAACCAAGGAGTTGAAAGATTTATATGCTGAGAATGGTAGAACATTGATAAAGCAAGTCAAAGATGATTCAAGGAAACGGAAAGATATCCCATGCTCTTGGATAAGAAATAATATAGTTAAGATGGCTATACTATCCAAAGCAATCTATAGATTTAATGCAATCCCTATCAAATTGCCCATGACATTTTCACAAAACTAGAACAAATAATCCCACAATCTATATGGAAGCCTTACTGTCTATAAGTAAGACCTAGGAAAATATATATCTAAAAATGAAAAGTTTCTGGTGATTAAAGCTCAATGTTTTATAGTTGAAAATTATTTTCTTAAATCTATAAAAGACCCAGAATTTCCAAAGCAATCCTGAGGAAAAGGAACAAAGCTGGTGGCATAATCCTTCCAGACTCCAGACAATACTACAAAGCTACAGTAATCAAAACAGTATGGTATTGGCACAAAAACAGACATGCAGAGCAATGGAACAGAATAGAGAGCCTGGAAATAAACCCACACACTACAGTCGATTAATCTTGACAAAAGAGGCAAGAATTTACAATGGAGAAAAGACGTTCTCTTTAGCAAGTAGTATTGGGAAAGCTGGACAGCCACATGTAAATCAATGAAGTTAGAACATTCCCTCATACCATACGTAAAAATAAACTCAAAATGGCTTAAAGACTTAAATATAAGACATGACACTATACAACTCCTAGAAAAGAACATAGGCAAAACATTCTCTGACGTAAATCATAGCCATGTTTTCATAGGTCAGTCTCCCAAGGCAATAGAAAAAAAGAAAAAATAAACAGATGAGACCTAAACAAATTTATAAAATTTTGTACAGCAAAGGAAACCATAAGTAAAATGAAAAAACCTACAAAGTGGGAAAAATATTTGCAAACAATGTAACCATCAAGGGCTTAGTTTCCAAAATATACAAACAGCTCAATAACAAAAAATCTAACAACCCAATCAAAAAATGGGCACAAGACCTAAATAGACATTTCTCCAAAGAAGACATATAGATGGCCAACAGGCACATGAAAAGATGCTCAATATCACTAATTATTAGAGAACTGCAAATCAAAACTACAATGAGATATCACCTCACACCAGTCAGATTGGTCATCATCAAAAAGTCTACAAATAATAAATGGTGGAGAGGATGTGGAGAAAAGGGAACCCTCCTACAATGTTGGTGGGAATTTGAATTGGTGCAGCCACTACAGAAAACAGTATGGAGGTTCCTTAAGAAACTAGAAATAGAGTTACTATATGATACTGCAATCCCACTCCTGAGCATATATCCAGAGAAAACCATAATTCAAAAAGATGCATGCGGGCTTCCCTGGTGGCGCAGTGGTTGAGAGTCCGCCTGCCGATGCAGGGGACACGGGTTCGTGCCCTGGTCCGGGAGGATCCCACATGCCGCGGAGCGGCTGGGCCCGTGAGCCATGGCCGCTGAGCCTGCGCGTTCGGAGCCTGTGCTCCGCAGCGGGAGAGGCCACGACAGTGAGAGGCCCGCGTACCGCAAAAAAAAAAAAAAAAAAAAAAGATGCATGCAACCCAACTTTCCTTGCAGCACTATTTACAACAGCCAAGGTATGGAAGCAACCTAAGTGTCCATCAAGAGATGAATGGATAAAAAAGATGTGGTATATATATCTATATCTATCTATATATAGATATTTATATATATAATGGAAAATTACTCGGCCATAAAAAAGAATGAAATAATGTCATTTGCAGCAACATGGATGGACCTAGAGATTATCATACTAAGTGAGGTAAGTCAGAGAAAGATACATATTATATGATATCACTTATATGTGGAATCTAAAAAATAGTACAAATGAACTTATTTACAAAATAGAAACAGACATAGAAAACAAACTTATGGTTATGAAAGGGGAAGGGGGGTAAAGATAAACTGGGAGTGTGGGATTAACAGATGCATATAAACATATATAAAATAGATAAACAACAAGGATTTACCATATGCCACAGGAAACTATTTTCAATATCTTGTAATAAACTGTGATGAAAATAATCAAAAAAGTATAAATATATGTGCGTGTATATATATACACGCACATATATACATGTAACTGAATCACTTTGCTTTACACCTGAAACTAATACAATATTGTAAATCAACTATACTTCAATTTATATATATATATATATATATACATATATATATATATATGTATAATTTAGTGCAGCCTCCTGGGGCATTTTACAGGGTGTGATGGGTGTCCCTTCAGCCCAAACCTCAGTTAGACACTAGAGTACATTTTGACAGACTTGTGGCCCCATAATGCCTAGGTACACTTTGTATTTACCCGACATGGGAGGACTTAAAAAAGTCCCAACTTCCAGAAATTGGAATATCATCACTGCTATTGCTTTCTATGGCAGCCACTAAAAGAGAGGGGAGCTGCTGACAGTTGACAGTAAGGCTCAGCAACTGTACTACTTGTGTTTGAATCCAGGATCAACCAGCTACTGGTCAAGTGTTCTTGGACAAATGTCTTAAAGTCTCTATACCTCAGTTTTCTCATCTGTAAAATGAGGGTTAGAAAAGTGTTTATTTTAAAATCTTCAGAGATCAAAATGATTTAATACATAAAATGTCCTAAAATACTACCCATTATACAATAAGTATGACTCAGTGCTATTATTATTGTTATTATTTGTTAATTATTATTACCAGGATCACTGTCACCATTATTCATAATTGTACAGAAAATTCCTATTAAGTCTTTAAGAATCAATTTGAGTGTCATCCCTTTGAAGCCTTTATTGATGCTTACGACTCAGATATCGATGAGTACATGAGTACATGAGACAAAAAGGAAATGTACTCTATTCTCATAAAGCCATTTTTCCAATGTGGAAACAGACCATTAGAGAGATTCAAGACTCATCCAGGATCACTTAGGGGAAAAGGGGTCAAGCTAGGGTACAGAGGCAACTTCAAAATTCTAAAGCCTGCATTATTTGTACTACACATTGGTGTCTCCGAGTTTATTGTAATCATTTACACTTCTTGTTTACATAAGTCTCTTTTCCACTGATATGTGCTTAGTTCAGTGCTAGGCACAAAGTTGATGCCCAAGAATTATTAGTTTAGCCAATCATTCAAATAAATGAATGAGTTAATAAATATAGTACAAATGACCCAATTTCATTCCTTTTTATGGCTGAATAATATTCCATTGTATATATGTACCACATCCTCTTTATCCATTCATCCGACAATGGGCATTTAGGTTGCTTCCATGTCCTGACTATTGTAAATAGTGCTGCAATAACCATTGGGGTGCATGTGTCTTTTTGAATTATGGCTTTCTCAGGGTATATGCCCAGTAGTGGGATTGCTGGGTCATATGGTAGTTCAATTTTAATTTTTTAAGGAACCTCCATACTGTTCTCCATAGTGCCTGTATCAATTTACATTCCCACCAACAGTGCAAGAGTGTTCCCTTTTCTCCACACCCTCTCCAGCATTTATGGTTTGTAGAGTTTCTGATGATGGCCATTCTGACCACTGTGAGGTGATACCTAGAGTCTGTCATACAGAGTGAAGTAAGTCAGAAAGAGAAAAACAAATATCGTATATTAACGCATATATGTGGAGTCTAAATAGAAAAATGGTACAAATGAATCTATTTGCAGGGCAGGAATAGAGACGCAGACGTAGAGAACAAACGTGTGGACACAGGATTGGGGGTGGGAAGGGGAGTGTGAGATGAATTGGGAGATTGGGATTGACATATATACACTACCATGTGTAAAACAGATAACTAGTGGGAACCTGCTGTATAGCTCAGGGAGCACAGCTCAGTGCTCTGTGGTGACCTAGATGGGTGGGATGGGGGGCCAGTGGGAGGGAGGTCCAAGAGGGAGGGGATATATGTATACATATGGCTTATTCACTTAGTTGTACAGCAGAAACTACCACAACATTGTAAAGCAACTATACTCCAATAAAAAGTAAGTAAATAAATAAATATAGTACAAATGACTTTTCAATAAAATTTTTCTCAACAAGAAGTGTTTGTTGTTGTTGATAAGATATATGTAAAGTAAGGTGAAATGCATAAAAAGACACATTAATTTCCCTTATATAAAATGTTTCTATATTTAAAATCTATTCTCCAGTAAAATCAATGAGATCTTTAGGGGGAACAGGTAATCACAGTGGTAATAAATGTTTTAAAGAGTCAAAGTAATATCAAATGAGATTAGGATGATCATCAGGGGTCAACACTCAAATGATAACTGCAAATAAGGCTGTAATATTTCTGATCATCAGAGTATTATTATTTATCTGCAAATGCTTCAAACAGCCCTGGAATTCATTCTTAATAGAAACTACCTAAAAATAGTTTTGGCACTGAGTATTTTATTTTATTCTCAAAAATTATGAAGAAATGAAATTCATATCCATCAACACTGTCACAACTCTTAAATATGCTTAAAATCAAGAAGTTCTATACTGATTGATAGCTCTGAGGAATCTTTAAGAGGTCAATTTGTCTGTCCACCGCCTTTAGTTAGAACAATCTAAAAATAATTTACAACAAATTGTTCCTATTTATTTATATTCTTATTTAGCTATCAATCCATCCATCTATTCAATATTCATTAAGTTCTATTATATTTTAGATACTGGGCTAGAAACGAGAGATACAAAGATGAATAAAATACATTCTCCCCCTCTAAGAACTCACACACCAGAGAAGACAAATAGCCACACAAATAAGCAATTTACATGACAAAGTGAGAAGAGGGTTGACAGCGAATGTTTGCAGGCTATGGGAAACCCAGGGAGTGGCAACAAATTTGGTCTGGGGAATACAAAGAAGACTTTTAGTAAGATGTTATTCGATCATGATCTTGAGAAGAAGGAATTTGTCATGTGCGTAAGCTGTGACGGGCTCCGTGTAGAGGGAACAGCAGTGCCATAAAAGTCGAGTACCCTCAAGGAATAGTGAGAAAATTCACATGGTTGGATCACAAGGTGCTTGGTGGGAAGTAATGGGACAAGAGGTTGGTTGGGTAGATTTTAACTAGAGTAAGGAGATTTGATTTCATCTCTTTTTTCAATTTATATGTAGAAGAACCCTCAACAACAGCAACAAAGCCAGAGATCCTCAATGAGCTACTAAATGTATTGAATTGAGAGAAAATGAATTGAATCACATTCTCTGTATATCAGACCATATGTAATTTCTACACATAGAAATAGGTCAGATATGGCACACCTTTTAACTCTTGCACAATGCATTTGAGGTGCAGCTGGGGCTGGAAAGTATAGGCCTTGTGACACCTTCTTGAATGTTCTTTCTTACATACCTTGCTATGGCAAATTTCAACATAAAACAAACTCTGAAAATTTAACTGAAACATGCTTTATGCAAACTCCTCCTGTATGAATACAGCTTTTCAGGCAGAATCCTTCCATTCTGACTGTACTAATTACAGAATTTACAGTTCTGTGTCCTCAAAAGAAATAGGCAGCACTTTCCTTTTAAAATGCTAAATATATTTAAATCTATTTTAAAGTCCAAATGCTAAGCTAAAATGAGGCAGGCAGGAGCAAAGTCAAGTTTCCACCTGAGCTAATGTTTGTATATTCTTCTTCTCAATTATAAGAAAGCACATGGAGTTTCTCAAAAAGCTTTCTCTCATAGCCAGATACAAATGGAAAATAAATTGAGAAGAAAGACAAATCAATAAGTCTGAAGGGACAAAACTAGAAAGCCCACCTGCAATTTCAGGAAAGGGAGCTACTAAGCATGACATTTCTTTAAACCACAAAAGTTTCTCCTTTCCAGGTCCTGAAGTTCAAAGAAAAATAAACCCAAAAAACAGACAAATCACCTCTACAAAACACTGTGCTCATCTTTTGAGAAATCGTCTCCAGAAAGATTACTTATTTCAAACCCTGAAAACTAGGAATAAAGAAAACAACTCTGAAAATTCAAATAGAAATATCCAAAGTTTGCATATTAGAGTTCATTACTCTAGACTCTATGAAAAAGAGGCACTCTCGGCCCCTTATTCAAAAACAGTGTGTTCTTACTTAACACATAGTTCCAGATGTAAGGTCTGGATTAGAATTTCAAGTCCATACTAGATTAAAAAATAAAAATAAAAAAGGGAGGGATCTTTTGCAAGCAATTAGAAAACATGGGAAGGTGAATTAATAAGTAAAAAGTAGCTTTATGAATTAAAAAATATCAGTGATTGTGGATCAGCCATCATAGGTTAAATGTTTATGAACACTTGAGTAATTTCTGAGTGCATTATTATATAAAATGGTTAAACTATATCCTTTACACTTTAAGAAAATAGGAAATAATGCAGTGAATTTAATAAAGATTCCTGTTCAGAAATGAATTGAGCTGTAAAGGTTTGTGTATTTAAAACATTTAACCTTTACATATCTACAAAACTTAGCTATCCAGAATGACTTGCTTCTCAAAAATTCCAGGTGGATTGTGGAGGCATAGTTCAGGTCTATCAACAGGAACTGACTGAATACTACGTGCCAAAAGTGGGGTACACAAAGAAAAATGAGATTCTGTTTCTTCTCTGGGATAGCTTAGATTGTGGGTGAGGTAGACAGGGGAATAGATAATTATGTGTTCGGTGGGTTAATTACTGTAAGAAGGGTCACCGGGAACTCAGAAGAGGACTGCTCAGCTAACTCCAGGGATGAAGGTGAACATACAAAAAGATGATGATGTAATCTAAGAAAAGGAATCAAGTTTATCACATATTTCTTTGAGGATACAAAATAGTTTTATCTTTTGGAAGTGAATTATAGGAAACCCAACTCAACTGTGCTTAAACAAAAAGAACATTTGTTGGAACAGCATTGAAGTCAACTTAATTCAAAGGGTTCAGGTCCATATCCATGCCAATCTCTTGGCCTGGCCTTTCTCTGTGTGGAGATGTGGTATCCTCAGGCAGGTAGCAAGATGGTTATAGCAGTTCTGGACTTCACCTCTATGGACTGCAATGTGCAGAAGAAAGGACATTGGAATCCAGAAGGTTTCTCAGAATATCATGTATAACATTTCCCAGAAATCTCATGAAAATCCCTTCTTGCATTTTATAGGCTTCAGATGGATCACACAGTCAATCCAGAACCAAACACTGGCAAGGGATTAACTTTAGCCAAGTTCCACTGGGATGGGATTAACCTTAGACAAGTCAGGCCAACCCTCAGAGCTTGAGAAAGTCATGCCTCTCCTGAGGCACATGGGTTTTGTGGTAGAGAAATAAATGTTCAAACAACAGATTCTGTGAGGAAGAAGGGAGGGGGCAAATGGATGCTATGTAGGCAACCAAAAGCCTTTCTGAAAGCTATAATGGAAAATGTAATTTCCTTTCTTGTTAGAAAACCATTCTAATGACCAGAAATATTAGCATAATTTTAAAATTATATAATAATTCATCATATTCATACAATCTGTGCATATAATTGGTTTGAAGTTACGGTAAAAATGCATTTACCATGATAGAACTAAATTTCAGCTATTATACCAAAGGAAACAATCTCATAGTTTTGAGGCAGAAGAATGCATAGGCTTTGTTGTCAGGCCAAGATGGATTTGAATTCCAGCTCTGTAATACACTAGATATATGACCTAGGGAAATTCATGTAGACATTTCAACCTCTTCACAATAAAGTGGGAATAATATTAGCTGCCAAATAGAATTGCTATAAAAATAAAATGAAATAATATGAAAATACTCTTCCTTGCCCTTGCTTAATAAATATTAGTCCCACTGGCTGCCTTTCTCCCCCATCCCTAGTGCATGCAGGTATCAGTATATTTCAAATAATTGAAATCTAAAAATATCTTATGGCACATGCTTACTATATGCAACAATTTAGGTAGTGGGTATCCTGAAGGGTTAAAATGCAGTCTTTGCCATCAAAAGGTTAATTAAAAAGAAAATACAAATGTCTCAATAATTGACTCTACTACTACTAAGCAGAGTGGAAGGAGTTCTGTAACAAAGTAGAAATAGAAAATAGCCAGACCCCACTTATTTGTACTTCTAGATCAGCCCTAGTCATTTTCACCTCTGTGTGGCCAAGTGCCATGTCTCCTCTGTGAGCATACATGTAGGCTGCCATTCCCCTGTTCCTACAGTGTTGCTGATTTGTCTGCAACTAGCTTCCTGTGGTTTCTCAAGTAGAATCAAAGATAGCTGACAGGGTAACATCTGCTTTCAGGCTGTGCAGCTACAGGACTCTTCCATTTGGATCCTGGGACAGGAAATTGTGTATGAGAAAACCTACTCTCTTGTTTAGAGACTAAGTACTTTCGAAAACCCATCAATTAGATTACCCACCAACTTCTACTGTGACCTCCACCAAGCCAACTGGCATTCACTGAACCCTTCTGAATGACAGGCATCGTCAAACCTGAGATGAGGAAGATTTGGCCTCTACTCTCGGGCAGTTAGTAGTCACGTGTTCAAAAAAGCATGTATACTGATAACTATAATGTAAAGTTAAGAACAGTGAGGTGATAATTAACATTTCCATTTGCATAATATTATAAAATTTTGTACACTGTATCTCCTTTCTCTTGAGAGATGGGCATGTGTTTATAGATTTGTTTATTGAATAAACTTTTATTGAGTCCCTACTATGTGTTATCAAGGAGTATGAAAATGAGTATGCCATATATTCATTTTTTAATTTATTTGTGTATACCCTTCCTAAAGTGATCTAAAGAATAAATAAATATTAGTCCATGTTCGTAAGCCATGAAGTCGATATCATTCTTAGTTTACGGCTAAGAAGCAAAGGCTTACAGAGACTTTATGTCATCTTTGTATACTTGGTTTCTGAGTCCTCCATTAATTCAATGTTGTCTTCCCTTAATACTTGACCTCTAAGAAGGCTACTAGAGTTCAAACAAAGATTTTATCCTTTCAGGAAAGCTAGGAAGAATTATAGTGGCATTTCTGATAGCTTGAAAAAGAGATGGTAGAGGAGTACGTGAAATGATCCTTCAAACTTTATAACCCACTACTCCCTTACCTGTACACTACTCTCCACTGACTAGAATTTTTATTGTTCTTTGAGCAAACCCTGTTCTTCCCTGACCCCAGGTTTTTGCACACACGTTGTCCCATCCATCTAGAAAGTATTCTTCATCTCAAAAACAAAACAAACACAAAAGCAAAACACATTTTCTACACAGTTGTAATGAAAATGCAGCTTCCATACTTCTTCACCAGACCTGATTATAACTGACATTCAGAAACCTCAAAGAATATGGAATATACATATTTATATAATTCCTACTTTTTTAAAAAATAAAGAAATTAAGGCTTCAGGGTGAGCTCCTCCCAGGTAGCACGTTGTTCTCAGTCTCTCTGCATTCCTTCTGCTACACGTTACCAGAACTCCATAGGCGTATCTCAACATTCAATCAATGTAAGCTAGAAGTTTTAAAAAGGCAGCGATTGTTGTCTGTTCTGCTCACTGCTATATATAAAATATCTAGAAGAGTGTCTAACAATAATAAGTGCTTATGAAGTATTTGTTGCATAAATTACTAAATGAAGATTTATTTAATTAAACTAATTTTCTCGAATAATACACAGCCAGGAAGAGGAAAACTTGAGGTTTGAAGTCAGGTGTTCTGACTCTAGACTCCACTACATCCTATTGTAAGACTTGAGATCAGGTCTGGCATAGGCAAGTATACAAATTTTCCTGTTGCTGAGTCTACAGAGAAAAATCTTTGTTCAAAACTTTACTCGAATCTTTACTAAAAAACTAAATATCATATATAAATTATATCTCAATAAAGATTGTTTTAAAGTTATAAAAGAAACTATATACCAAATGATACGCTTATGTTCAGCACAGAATTAACTCTCTGGCCAGAGATGACAGATCTCTGAAGCTGGCTATCATAATCATCATTGTTTAACAATGCTAACAATGTTAGCATTAACAATGTTAGCTAACAATTTAACAATGCTATCCCACCAATGCTTCCTAAGAACATGGAGTACTTTTAAATAACTTTATAAAGATGAAAAGTTGAATGGCAAGCCAGAGAAAGTCAAAGATTTCAAAAAACACTTGGATGGGATCCTAGGATGATATATGTAATTTATGACCTTATCAACTGATTGAGTGTAAAATTGTTGTTAAAAAGATCCCTAAGGTAATCCAATTTGCTTTTAGTACCTAATTAACACTTCCCAGTGGTTTCTGGGTTGGATAATTGATAAATACAATGCTTATAAAATTTATACCAGGCATTGTAGTATGCAATTAAGCCAAGAATTTCCCTGTTATTGGGAATGAATTTAACTGATGACAAAGATAGTACTGGAAAAAAAGAATGGAGTAGATAATTTAAAAAACAAGACAATTAGGTAGCTGAATTATCTGCACTTCTAGAGGAACTGACGGCAAACCCATGTTCAGCTTTTACATCACAACCAGATTCTGGAGGGAAAGTTGGAAGTCAGAAAGGATGAATCAAAGGAACTCTGCGGAGGGGAAGAGACTAACACTAATTAACCACCTGGTTCAGGTACTGCTCCAATCAGTGTTATGTATAATACTTTATCTCAATTAACCTTTGAAAGAACAACTGAGGTATAAATATTATCACCTCCATTTTTTATTGGAAGAAACTGAGGTTCGCAAAGCTTTTGTAACTTGCCTAAGATTTCAACCAGTTAAAAGGTGACAGTGTTTGTTATTATCATAAAAACCATAGGCATTATTTATGAGAATTTATGGAGTACAAGGGCCACGTTTGGAACAGGTACTTCATTTTTAAAAGAAGGAAAGAAACCCTGCCCGAGCAATTATATCCTGGAGAAATTCTCATACACATCAAAAATAACTTAGAAAAGTGGTTCTCACCCTTCTTTCTCTGTGCTGTGACATACATGGAAGAAGGGACAGCATTCATGGGGAGCCACAATTTCATGGGCACCCCCAGATTACGAGGTGCAGCACAGCAAAAAACCAGCTGTGGTTACATGCAATTCTCTGAGCACTAGAGCTTAAGAAGGCACACATAAAGGTAAAAGGATTTGTTGATATTGATATTCTTTAATAGACTCATTTGTTTTTTAAGTAAATAAAATAAATACTTCAACATTAGTAACAAATTACAATTGATCACAATGCACAAGTGTATAACAACACTGTGTTTGAGAACACTTACTTAGAAAAGGTTAGGATGCCAGTAAGGAAAAGAACAAAACAAAACAAAACATGGTTTTCTAAAGAACAAAATTAGATCAATTGATTTTTTTTTTTACTTTCTTTGATTTAAGTGGTAGGCTGCAGGCATAGGGGATGTAGAAGTTCTTATCTACTTTGTTTTCAGCAACTTTTGAACTATTTCACAGCTCATTCTTATCCAGAAAGGTAGAAGGCAATATCTTGGTTGACCCACTGGCAGATGGGGTATGGGTGATATCAGGGAAATATTCAAAAGTTCAAGTTTTCCATGCCCTAGTTCAACAGAAAGGCAATCTGATATATTGGAGAAAGCACGGATTTTAGAATCAGGTGGCTTGAGTTCAAGTTCTTTCCCTATTTCTTGCCTGGTTCTTTGCTCTTGGATAACTTAATCTCTTTACTTTGCTTTCCTTTATTCATTCAAATATATTTATTTAATAGGTACTCTTTGCAAGACACTGTTCTGGGTGTTAGAAAAACAGGGGTAAACCAGACAAAGTCTTTGCTTTTAGAAAGCGTACATTCTGATGGAAGAAACAAGACAAACTATAAAGCTGTTACATTTATATAAAATATCAGATAGCAATAAGCTCTGTGAAGAACAAAACAGAAATAAAGCAGTGTAAGGAGAAAGAATGGCAGGCTGTGTATGGATTCTTTTAGATAAGGTACTTAAATAAGGCCTTTCTGAGTCAAGGACATTTGAGCAGAGACCTGAAAAAATGAGGGAATTATCCATCACAAGTTATGAGCAAATGGGTCAATGGTACTCATAAAGGTTCTTAGGCAAAAATGAACTTTGCTTGTTCAAGGAACAGCAAAGCCTGTGGGGTTAGAGCAAGAAAAGAGGGCAGAGAGTTAGTTTCTTCTGTGACGTAAAGCTGTTGAAGCTCACTTCCTTTTGCAAATGGATCATCCTCATTTCTGGGGGGAGATCTGAGACAATAAGGGAAGAGACAGAAGCAGGGAGACCAGATAGGAAACAATTCCCACAGTTTAGATGGTTTGAATGATCAGGCAGGCACAGACAGTTTAGCAAGGTGAGAAAAAGTTGGATTTGGCGTTCTTTGGATCTAACGCCTAAAGAATTTACTGGTAGGTTGGATGTAGGTTCTGAGGGAAAACAAAGAGTCAAAGATTAATTCCTTGTTATTTTTGCCTGGGAAGATGCTGAGGGTGAGAGGAACAAAGAGTTTTATTTTCACCTAAGTTTGAAGTCACTATTAGACATCCAAGGAGAAATCTTGAATATGCACTAAAGTATATACATATGGAGGTCAGGGCAGAGGGAGGGATTGGATATAGGATTTTTGGAATCCTAAGCACATGTGACTTACTTAGTCACGGATCTGGCTTGATGGCATGAGGGAACATCACTAGAAGACAGAAGAGGTCCCAAGACTAAGCCCTGGTCAACAGCAATAATTAAAGACTGGAATAGCAGCAAGAGCCAATGAAAGAAAACTTTAGAAAGAGTGTCCAGAAATGTAGGCAATAAGTCAGGTTTCATCATACTAGAGCCAGGTAAAGAAAAAGTTTTAAGAAAGAATAAGTGATCAACTATGTACTATATTGTTGAGAGGTAGAGAAAGATAAGGCCTGAGAATTGGCCAGTGTATTTTGTAAGCTGGATATCATGAGTAACTGACCAAAGCTCCTTCAGTGAAATGACGGGGAGATAAGCCTTACTGAAGTGAGTTGAGGAACCTAGGGAATAGACTACTCCTTTGATGAGCTTTGTTAAATGAGGGTAACAAATGGGTGGAAGTAAATCAAATAAGGATAATGATCATAGTTACCATCAAAAATTGTTTTGAATATTAAATGAGTGAGTGGATAGAAAAGAGTTTTATACACTCTAAAGCATTATATAAATATTATATATTTTGTATAAATATTTATACAAATTTTTATATTTTGTGGCAGAAAGGATGGGTGGAGAAAGGCAATGAAATATCTTGGACAAATCCTTTAAAGCACTGAGTCTATCTGCTCATTTTGAATGTTTTTGAAGTAAGTGTTTGATTTACTTACATATATAATCATCTGGTAGAATAAAATAATCTGGAAATGTTTGAGTAAAGGAACCTATTAAACAGATAAAGAGCAATTACACATTGTAAACTTGGGGGAAACTCCTGAAATTTAGAAAAGATTTCAAGTAATTATATACAAGATATACTTTATAGAGAACTTATTTTTAAAAGGTGTTGGGATCCTGGTTGTAAAAACCAAAAGTCTTCCATAACTCACAGGACATTTTGAGAAAATCATGATACTTGAACTAAATCTCTGATCTCTGCAACTTCTACAACATGTCTTTCAGTATCATACTAAAGGCCATACAGCAAGCTAGATTTAAACCAACATAAATTAAAAAAATATAGATCTGGAAAGAATGGAAGAGCCCCAGACGTCTAAGTGAATATTCTATAAGACATAGCTAATCACAAATTCAGTCTGAGTCAGAAAAAACTTTGATCCTGAATAAATTGTGCACAACGCCTGAATCAAAGATGGTACTCGATAAATGTCTGCTGAAGGATAATATGGATTGCATGAATGGGTGAATGTTTGCTTGCTTGTTAGAAAAAATAAATTTTCATATCTTGATCATCATTATAACACCTCTGCCATCTTTCCTTTTCTTTCCATGTTGACAGGCTAATATTTACTGACTACTCATGCCAATTTATGGGTTAGGCCAATGGTTCTGGTCATTTCATCTCATAGCCATTTAGATCTTCAGTATATATCCCTTACCCAGGCTATCTAGGGTAGGTCAACAGATATCATTGTAAAAAATGTCTAAAAACAAAAAGGAAACCTGACCAATTTTCAGTATTTGCTAGGGTAAAAAGACAAGGTCACTCTCAGCATGAGATTCAGGTGGATTAGCCAATATATCAGAGTGTAAGCTTATGTTCCCTTCATAACTATAATTTGGGATAAAATATTGATACTATTTTTTCAGTAGATACATAAACATTATTTTTAATGGAATTACTGGTATACTGTATAGGTATATATTACTACCAAAAAGATTATTAAAATAATTAGGAAACATATGTGGTGGTCAGGGTATAAAAGGCTAAGATGGACTATTGAGTAAAGCTGGGGATATGCAGGACTCTACCAAAACTGATTTTTAAAATCTTAACTATCATAAGTTTTAAAAGTAGAATATGTATTTGTAACCAACTTGTAATAATTATAATTAAAGAATATCTTTCTATGCCTCTTTTTCCTAGTCCCTATGGAAGGCTTTGATATAGCAACATAGGAGAATGAAGGAATGAATGGTTGTAAAGTCTCTTGCAAGCACAAAACCTTATGCAAACGGTAATAGCTATTAAAGGAAAGCATTTTCCTTCAAGAACATGATACACCCAAGCTACTGACTGTATTTATACAATGACATGGTAAAAAGAGAAAGACTCTGTACTCAAACAGACCTGGGCTTGCATCTGTTTCACCACTTTCTAGTTGTGTTCATTTGGGTAAGTTGCTTACCTTTTTCTGGGTCTTTGAAAAATATAGATAGTTCCACACACATTTGAGAGCTGTTTTGAGAATTTAATGAAATATTGTGTGTAGACCCTAGTACTTACAAAGCAGGTACTTAACAGTCATTAGTTTTCTTTCCTCATCTCAGAAAAAAACATTAATTTCCAGTCAAAAGACTTAAAACCTATGAGAAACTGTTATAATTGCCTAACTAGGTGGTAGAGGAATTAACCTACAGTGCCTAGGAGAATTATAATTTCTGGTATGTGTATGTAGATTTTTTTACACAAATCCCCAGTCTTTAGGTGCCCTAAATGATAATAGCTAACTAAGCTGGAGGAATGATGCTTGTTTATGTAACAGTGGGCAAGTCCCTTCTTCACTCCAGGCTTCCCCTCTTTTGTGCATAGGAGGAATGAGCTAGATCAGTGCTACTCAACATGTGATCTGTGGTCCAATACTAGTCTGCAAGCTCTTTGTTCCCCATCCACTACAAAGTCAGTATTGAAAAAGAGTAAGCACTTAGAAACTTTTACAACAGTTTCATAGACTCTTAGTCTTTATGTTTTTGGAAAAATAAAAAATATATGGGATTGTACTTTGTGCATTTTTGGTTTTGTTTCTTCATTTCATTTTTCTAGTAATTCATTTTCATTACATTTTAGAAATGTATTGGTCTGCAATAGATTGTAAATGTACACACACATACACACACACACATCTTTCACCACAGGTAATTTGAGGAACGTTGAACTAGATAATCTGTAAAATCCCTTCAGCCTTAATATTTTACAAGACTGTATTCTCTGTCCATATTGACTGAGGCTGACCAACTACAGAGGAAGAAGAGATGATTATTGCCTTATGGCCTCCAAAGAGGCACCTTCCTTCCGGCAAAGAGATGATGATAATGAGGATGAGGATGAGGATTATAATGATTAATAGTTCCTACGCAGGAGCTGTTTACCATGTGCTGGCCTCTTTACCAGCATCATTTCATTTAATACCTTTTGTTTAATGTTATTACACCATTTCATAGAATGAGAAAACTAAAACTCAGAAGGAGACTCAGAGAATAGCTTTAAAACCCTGGTCTATTTAATTCCAAATCCCACATGCTTTCAGCTATACCATGTTGCTTTTAAGCTACAGTTACTTCCCAAATGAAGTTGTCTTCCCTTAGCCAGCTCTCTCCTTGCTTCCTGGGGATCAACTGGTGACATCAGCAGGCCCATGAAGTCTCATTCTAAAGGGCATGTCTTTTGTTCTAAGATCATGGGAATTTCTCTTTAGCCTGACCACGAAACCTCAGGATCTAAAAGTACCTTATGAATAATCTACCATCTCTACTCCAATGCTTGGGCCACTGCCACAACATACTTGACAATGAGTCACTGATTGTAAGTGTGAACATATCCAGTAAAGGGAACTCACTACCTCCAGAGGTACCTCATTTCCTCTCAGGATAGTCTTAGAGTCTAACAGTGATTCTTAGATTAATCTGAAATCTCTCTAACTTTCCTTCTTTGGGCCTAATTCTCCCTTGTGGAGCCATGAACAACCATAGAGAATTGCTCTACATTGTAGCAACAAAATATGTATCTGGATTTTGAACAGGAAGCCATGGAGTTGTTAGTTAGACAGACCTTGGGTTGATTCCTGGCTCTAACATATAAATGAGACTTGAAGTAAGCTACTTAGCCTCAGTTATTCTGCCTATAAAATGAAGACAATAATCCCTACATCACAGAATTGTCATAAGAATTAAATGAGATTACAAGTGAAAGCCCATGGTAAGTACTCAAAAAAGTTTGTTGAACTGAGAACTGATTACTTTTACAATGTATTTTCTGATTATTTTACTATTCTGGACACTGTCTTCTGATACTGACCCATTCTGTCTGCTTCTACAGGTTTCTTCTCCCCCAGGCCAATTCAGGAATTAAAAATTATATTATTTTAAATAATTCAACAAATGACAATAATGTGATGCTGTTCTGTTTACTCAATGTTTTCACGTTTTGATGTGAATTAATATTGACATACATTCTGTGAATCTGGAAGAACATATTCACATTTCATAGGTGTGGAGTTGAGGATCTTCATATACAAGGTCAAGTAGATTTATTAAGTGGCAAAGTTCCTAAAGGATGTTTGTCCTAAGAAATGTACAAAGCAATTAATTAATTTATTTGTTATATATAAAATTAAGTAACCACTGTTGTTCGATGCCAGATTAGCACCCAGAGATGAGTAAGACTGACACTGTGCCTGTCTTTTCTACACCTAAAGAAGAAAGATATTGAACAAGTATAATGAATATGAAGTCATGCAGGATGTTAATGCAAAATAAATCAAGCCAGCCTGGTAAGGTCTGGATTTGGCAACTGTTAGCTTATGGTGAGTTCTCAATCAGAACCACAGGTGTTTTAAGTCAGTGGTCCCCAGCCTTTTTGGCACCAGAGACCCATTTCATGGAAGACAATTTTTCCACAAACATGGGGGGATGGTTTCAGGATGATTCAAGCACATTACATTTATTGTGCACTTTATTTCTATTATTATTACATTGTAGTATATAATGAAATAATTATACAACTCACCATAATGCAGAATCAGTGGGAGCCCTGAGCTTGTTTTCCTGCAACTAGATGGTCCCATCTGGGGATGACAGTGACACCCGAAGCTCCACCTCAGATCATCAGGCATTAGATTCTTATAAGGAGCCCACAACCTAGATCCCTCACATGTGCAGCTCACAGTAGGGTTCGTACTCCTATGAGAATCGAATGCTGCCACTGATCTGACAGGAGGCGGAGCTCAGGTGGTAATGTGAGCGATAGGGAGCGGCTGTAAATATAGATGAAGCTTCGCTCGCTCACCTCCCGCTGTGTGGCCCGGTTCCTAACAGGCCACAGACCAGTCCTGGGGGTTGGGGACCCCTGGTTTAAGTAATATCATAACCATCACAATAATACCATAGAATCATCTCTTTCCTATCTAGCCGTATTTAATTGTGAGGCCTGAGTTTTATGATAATCCATCTCCTTTCACATAAATTAGAAAATGCTAGAACTTCAGTCAACTGATTCCGAAAGCAAGTTTTTTGAAGGCAGTTATTGAGAATCATGAACCGCCTTGCTTTTCTATGATGAAACAATTTGCTCACACACTAGCAAAAGTGCCCCTGGTAAAAACACCATCCTTTTTTCAAGAGAGGCAGGCATGATAATAGATGATGTTTTCCCTACTGCAACATAAACACTTCTCCATATGTTACTGGGGACTCTAGAAAGAAGAGATCATTTTTAATTCTGGTAAGTTCAGTCGAGACAATGACGATCCTTTGAAAAAATATATACACAGTGATCCAGGTATCTTTTCTGAATACTTTTCAAACTCACCTTGCAGTAACTATAGTTGCTATGGAATTACAGTTTTAATGGGTATATTTTTTCTGTTCTAGGTACTCCTACAGTGTGGTACATTTATGCTATAATGGATTATTCACATGAAATAAGAATCATTAGTTTTGTTTCTTCTATGTAACATGTTATAAAGCATATCTCAGTTTAGAATCCTGGCATCTCATCAACTTTCTTTCTTCCCAGAGGATTTAGATCAATAGTGGCCAAAATAGCCTATTTATGTACATAGTAAATTTTACTTTTCTGTTCCTGTGACTTCATTTTCTAGGTAATACACCTCTGAACAAATGGTCGTCTCACCATCTCTATCCTGGGCTGACATGTAACCTCACTGTCCTAGTTTTAATAAAGGTTCACCTTCAGCCTCCTGCTTCTTCTAATGCGCTTGCCAGTCTGCCTGCCCTTTTATAGATTCATCCAAAGGAAAGGGCAAACTCAGAAAAAAAAAAAAAAGGTCTCCACAAACCATTTAGTAAATTGGCTTCATTACCAAATGCTACATGTTTACCCATGGTCTGGGGTTTGACTCTGCTTAGGGGAGAGAAAAACAACCTGGCAAATAAGTGTTTCAGATACAATCAAGTCTTTAATCTCTGCCTCTGCTTCTAACTGGAATATGATGGTCTGCACCTTTTTTGAAGCCTTCTCTTCATTGAGTTAGCAGCATCCCCGTAGCACTTTGTACACATCTCCATTACTGTACTTTTTACCTCATATTTAAATTATTTTTTATCTACATTTTTTGTGAGACTATGAGTGTCTAGGCTGCAAGGATAGTAACATTCTTCCATGCAGTTCTGTACCTACCATTAAGGGCACAGCCCTCAGTAAGTGTTTGCTGAATATTTGTTAGATAAGAATTGCATGTTTAATACCAGAGGCTGTAATTCTTTCTCATCACCTTTTAATAATCGACCACTGAAGAGTACTCACTGGGAAGTTTCTATACAGAAGTACACACTATAAGATAGTTAAATGTAGCCTTGATCCTTTAATAACATTATATATAAAACACTTCTATAATAAATAAAAGTCATTTGACTTATGTGTCACCAACCACAAGCAAATTTAATAACTCTTTATATAAAATTATGAATGTGAGCTATAGCATAAAATTGGTTTCTTCGGAAAAACTATTAAAAGTTTAGGGATTAAAAATGTAACTTCCCTTAATATTGGCCCTAAGACAATATAGTTTATGATGTAATGCATTAAGTACAAATGTCTCTCAAAGCCCCCTTACCTTGTTTTGGAGGACTTCTCCAACCTGATCTCCTACTCACAACTTCACCATGCTATCAATGTGCCTGAGTCATTCCTATATACCTGCCTTTACCCATTCTCTAAATTTAGGCTTAGATCACTTAACAAATTTCACTCATCCTTCCAGTCACACACGTTAGATTGACCATATTCTTCTTCTTTGAGGTCCTACAGCATTTACATAGTACTTACTCTTTGGGGTATGCAGCCCACTCTGACTGCTGCAACTGACTACCTCATCTTCAGACATGGATCACTGCATGATCCCATCATTCAAGGCACATCTCATTAAATTAGAGATGGAAATTAGGGCTGTTCAGCCCTATGCATATCTCTCACCCTCACCACTTCAGTGTGTCCATCAACATCTAACTGCCAGTCTCAGCATATTTTTGCCTAAGTTCTTTCTCCAAAGCTGAAGAAGACCACTCTCTCTAAGTGCATAGCAAGCCAGAAGTACTGGGGGATTATCACCCCCTAATAACAGCCCTCAACAAGTGACTCATGGGAGTTGATGTGTAATTGGTCCTTTGCCAGTTGAAATGGGATAACTCTGAGTGTACCTTATACTGGGAATTTTTCAGTTTCCCCAGGGATTATCCTCCAGTTATCCTCAGCAAGAGCTGGTTTGGTAACATCCTTTATTGGATGCCCTTTCTTCCCTGATACACTTGCCTTTATCCCTACTAGTGTTTCTTGCACCTCCCCTAAATAATATATTTGCACTGAAACTCTTGTCTGAAGGTCTGCTTCTGTGAGAATCCAAACAAAGTCCACACCTAAACCAAGTTGGCCAATAAGATTCTCTCTTGGGATTCTGTATTTGAAGCAATGAAATTTTACCTGGGATAGTCTCTTAAATGAAGTTAAGAAAATGTTTTCTTACTTTTTTAAATTTTAGTCCATTTTGAAGGGTCAGTTCTGCCCTTGAGTTCTATTATTCATTTCTGTATTTATATAACAAATTCTTTTGGTTTTAGCTAAGCATAAAGTTGGGTTTTGTTACTTTGAACCAAAATATCTTATTATTTTATCATTCATTTTTATTTACTGAAACATGGTATTTGAAAATAAGATAGGACCTCCATCAAGTCCAACCTTCATAGTTTAGGTAAAAGTTAAAAATGAAATTAGTTGCTAAAAAACTCACTTAAACATTGTTATTATACTTTTCAAGTATCCAAATAATGTCTAAAAAATTAAGAACATGTGCTTTTTGAGGTCTTAAACATTCTTATATTTCTTTTTATCTTCATGGTACCTTACGCAGTAGGTATTCAATAAACATTTATTGAATTAAATTAAATTAAATTAAATGTTTGGAATCTGTGTAATTGTTGTAATGGTTGACAGCTGAATTTATTATGATCCCATTCTTATATATTCTTTTGCAAGAGGATTTAAAGTAGCTTCTAAAGGTAATATAGGTAAGGCAGTTAATACAATTTCTTACTTAAAAAAAAAAAACTGACTGAAAACAAGCATAGAGATAAAAGGGCTTCCCTTTTTCTTCCTTCTATCCCCGTTGCCCCATCCTGGTACTAAATGCCAAGTGAAATTTCATATTTGAGACCCTACATCCATTCATATCGTCATTCATCTATTCATTCAACAAATATTTATTGAATGTTTATGTATCGATCAGTGAGCTAGGCACTTGAAATATAACACAGAGACTGAGATATAACACAGAGGTTAAAATTGCTTTTCTCAATAGAGTGCTCACAGTGGGGAATGTGGCAGTAAGTGAGCAAGTGCAATAGCTCATACTAAGTGAGCTATGATGGGAGAAGTACAGAATCCTATGAGAATAGGTAGGGAGAAATCTAACGAAGACCCAGAAGACATGGAATATTTTTTAGAGAAAATGTTGAACTTAATGGCCTGTATTTGAGAAAAGTATTTTACAACAAATTCTATCTTGCCCAGGACCTTCACAGACATTCCATTCCCTTTGCCAGGAATATTCTTCTCCTGACCTGACTTATCCCCCCTCCATTATGTGGTTGATCGCTGCAAAACCCTCAGGACAGGGACTGCATCTGTCTATACACTGCCACATCCCCACACTAGCAAAGTGTCTGCTTTAATATAGGAGCTCAGTAGGTATTTGAAAGGTAAAGAATATTTAACCACACTGTATTACAATTTTGTTTGCATGACTAGGAGCTCCTCAAGGGCAGTAATGGTGCTTCACTTTTTCACCCTCAACAGGGCCTGTCTCTCCCTATCCCTCTAAATAAGCCCAGTTTTCTCATGCTAATAGGTTGGGAGTATATCATAAGCTCTCAGTGGTACCCACTTTCCAACTCTATAGTTAAATCAACTTCCATTTACCTATTTGCTTGTCTTTTCATTCTTGGTGGTGCTGTTTCCTTCACCTGTCACCTCATTTGGACCCGTATTCCCATGATCACATTTTGTTCAGCCCCTTTGATTGACAGGCTGGTTTGAACTCACTACAATTCTGATTTTGCCCTCAGTGCCTCCTCTGGGACACTATTACTCATTTTTCCCACCTGTGGCCACAGAAACAGGAAATACCTTGAGGTGCATCTGCTCTCTATTCATCCCTACCTCTCAACTGGCCCCTCCACTAAGAGAAAAAAATGGGTTAGATAAGCATCCAGATCAGTGCCAGGGATACAGTAGTTACTTCATTGAATTGAGGTTTTCAGAATGATTTTTTCAAATGTCATCAGTTTTCCAGTGGAAGTCAACGTAGGAGTATTATTTGGTCTACGAGATCTGCTTCACATATTTTGTGAACTATACCTGTATCATTTACCTCCTCCAAAATATCCTGAAGAATTTTAGAAGCTGTGCTTTTGAGGGGAGAAACTGTATGAGCAACAAACTCAGGGAAGATTTTTATTTTATTCTCTAATATTCTACTATGGATACTGACAGATGCATTTATTATAAAATCTGCCTAGCTTACACTTTGTGAAGAGTCTACCTAGAGAGCTTACAGTTTATGCTATTTTCAGTCAACACTACAAACCTTCAGTTTCTTTTCATCTCACCATGTTATTGGCTCCCCCAGGAGACACTGAGAGACAGCAAAAGAGAAGGAAATTAAACTTGCAGGAGGAATGCTTTCCACAACATAGCTTAGCACTTGGCTCTCTGTTGACAGTGAGTCGGGGGGTGGGTATGGAGGTATGTAAATGTCCCAGTGCTATACTCTACCTGACTCTAACTTTATCCTGTAATGACTTTCTCCCCAGTTTACCTCCACCTCTACTTACCAAAACCTACCTAGTCTTCCGTTTCAAAAGTTTCCACTTGTACAAAAACTTCAATGACTCTCCCTCTTCCATACAGTTCCACAGTTTTTCTCATCAATATTTCTGGGCACTTAACAATAATAATTTACACTTATGTGTTGCTCATTATGTGCCAGGCACTGTTATAAACACTTTATTTATCATAACTAATTGAATCCTCACAACAACTGTATCTGGTAGATACTATTGGTATCCTGGCTTTACAGATGAGGAAACTGAGGCACTGAAAGGTTAAGTAATTTATCCATATCATATGGCTAGAAAAGGGGAACAATTAGGATTAAACTCAAGCAGTCTAACTCTAAAATCTATACTCTGAACTGTTCTCCTATACTTTATTCTCAGACATTAGCTACTCGGAGTAGCAAGAAGATAAGATATGACCCCTGGCATTAGGGATGTTACTTTATAGTGTGGAGAGAGACACGCAGGTTGATCATTCCAAAGTGAAGTGCTATGAGAGAGGGATATACCGGCCACTATGGCGGCACAGAGGAAGGCCACTGTCAGCAAACATAGACGTTAGAGCAGGTAAGTCTTGAAGGATGAGTCCCTAGATGGTAATCAGATGAAGAAAGACATTCCACTCAGAGAGGACATCACTCATAGATGCATGAAGACATGAAACAGAATGGTTTGAGTATTCATAAATTTATTCAAAAATTATTATTATTTTTTAACATCAGCTATGTGCTAAGCATTGTGCTCAGTGTGTAGTTCTGGGAGTGATGGTAGCAAGGGAAAAAGAAAGTGCTGCAAGCCATCTACTATTACCAAGGTATAAAATCTGGAAATGCAGGCAGGGTCAATTCATGGAGGATTTCATGTGCAATGCTAAGCAGCTTATACTTGATCTATTAGGTGTTGGGGTAAATGAAAGAGCTTTAAGAGAAGGAATGGGAACATGGTTATATTTGATATCTAATGGCAGAGAGTGATCTCTTCCTATATTTTCAGAGTACTTTGTAAATTTCCTATTATTTATCATATATTGCCTTATAGCATAATTGAAATTTATAAAATATAAATTTATATTTATATTAAATACCTCTAGATTTTAAGCTGCTAATAGATGATGAACTTGATTGCTGAGTCTTTTGACCCTCCACAAAGCACAGGACAGACTGCACTTTGTACTCAAATGTGTTCAGTAAATACTTGTTGAATTGAACAGAATTGTCTCTTTACTTACACTTGCATCAGACTTCTCCCAGCAACTCCACTTGTGTAACAGGCTGAGCAGAAAATACTATAACATGAAGGATGTTCCATATTTGCAGTAGATCAAGCAAGCTTTCTTGAACAATGGGACATCTGACAGTGCTGTCCCAGCCTCCCAGACTACTTCACAAGAACATGCTCCCTTCATCTAATCACTGCCTTCTCAAAAGCATGGATCATGCCCTGTTACACAAAAATTGGACAAAAGTCTGAAAAATATAATTTTTCAAGATCTTCTGTTGAGTAATTTTAAGGTCTTTGAGGAAAATTTCGGACTTACTTGAGCCCGAAGATATATATACCTAACTGCCTGCCTGTTATCTGAGTGAAGTATGGAATCATTTCATCATACTTAATTTCTAAACTGCTTAAGCAAGCAATTCACTTTTTATTCTGCTGCTGAAAATGACCAACTTTAGGAGATATAAAAATAACTCAGAGAAATAAGGTATTCAATCTCCTAGGTCACTCTATTTTGGCATAGGGTTGTTTTCATATAGAAGTCAAGAGAACTTCTCTGGAGAAATTCTACCTTTTTCTGCCCTCCCTCACCAGTGAAGCAAGTCCATTTTATTATATCAAGCATCACCTTTTCTTGACAACTTTTTCTTGAGCTTTTGACCCAGATGATAGCATTCATGCATAAAGTAATCTGAACACTCTTTAGAAGAACGTTAATAAATATTCCCACAACACCTTCTGTTCACTTCAACAGACATTTAATGAGGTGCACTCCTCCTTCCATAGGGGCACTGAGCATCACTCAACTTACTATTATTGATACATCCATCATAGAGTTCAAAAACATTTTGGAGATGAATCATTGAATGGTGCTATTTATAGAAGACCGCTGATCCCATAAGGCAGTAATGTAATATTAGCCTTCTTGAGTGAAAAGTAAATTTGTATGATGGAGAAACTGATTGGATTTTTCCCTTCCTGGTTTTCATCATAAGTGCTTTTCCATTCAGATTAGATCAGGTGACCCTGCTATCCACTGTCATAGCACCTTTTACTTTTCTTCCTACCATAGTAGTAATTTTACATTTATTTGAAATTTTCCTGAGCACAATGACCACGTCTTATTGTTGTTGTTATTATTTTATTTATTTGTTTGTTTGTTTGTTTAGCTCATCATTATATGCCAAGAACTCAGCCAGGAGTGATACTCAAAAGAGTTAGCAACAGGTCTGGCACAGGCATTAATCTATTAGAATGGATGCTTCCTCAGTCACCACATTGCTGTGTACCAGTTGAAAATCAGCTTGGTACCCGGCATAGCAAGTCAGCAGTAAGTAATCATTAAATGAATAGATGGATGGAGGAATTAACTAACATACTAGATCAGAACTAACTCCTATCCAGTTTCAAATAATTTAATATTTCAATACTTTTATTCTATTCAATTGATAAATCACTTTATTAAATCTCTGCAAAGTAGATACTCTGTTAATTATTTAGGGTAATTAGTGGAGAGGGGAAAGAGGAAGCATAGAAAGTTAAATAATTCATGCCCTCAAGATACTTATAATTTAGCATGAGAGACATATCTTCATAGATAATGATGGAACAAAGGTGAACAAAAAGTAATGGTGGTTGACTTTTGGGGACAACTGTGATTCAGAAGTAGACCTGCTGAATACCAATGACCATGTGTTTCTCACTGTGTAAAATGTGGGATTTGGAATCCAATAAACCTGGATTTGAATCTTAGCTCCACCATTCCCTGGTTGAGTAGGTAATCTTGGGAACATCAATGAATAATTTTCAGTCTCAGTTTCATGATCTTTAAAATGGGGGTGATAGTACCTACCCCTCAGAGCATGTGTGAGTTTTAAATATGATAATATTATATTTAGCACAATGCCTGGTATATAGTAGATGCTAAATTAGAAATTAATGGTTTTGCATATGCAAATTCAATGTATCTTTATGTTGGAATACTGGAATTATGGTAGTCAGAAAAGTATATTTTTTTAAGAGAAAGAGAAATTATTAGCTTTTAAGAATTCATACTAGGTAGGGCAAAGGCTTAGGAGTCAGACAGACCAAAAGAGAGTTATTCTATGACTCACTAGCTCTATGGCTTGGAACATATTACCTAACATATTTACACCTCTAGTTTCCTCATCTATACATTGGAACTACACAAAGCAATTAGGATTGCAGTATGGATTTAAATGAAAGACGATGCTTGTCACACAGTAAATGCTCAAAATGTGATTTCAAAAACAGGGACTCACAAAGGGCCCTGGGTAGAGGTGATAAAGTCCTCACTTTCCATCTTAAAACTGAAATCCAGATTGATGAGATTTTTGCCTAGTCCAGAATGCTTTCTTGCCCACTTTTTTTTTTTTTAAATTTATTAAGCTATGTGAAAGAATGATTGATCCCACTGGAAAACCTGAGGTGAATAAAACACTCAATAGAGACTGCTTATACAGAAAAGGTAGACCTGAAAAGGAATGTTTGGAGAAACTAAGAGTGCTGTTTGTACAGTAGTTGTACCCTGGTCCCCAGAGTAGACAGCTTATATTCTACATGATGGGACTCCAGGACTTGAAGACAGACTTTACTCAATTGACCTACGGGAGGTATTTATGAGTTTGTCTCCTTTTGGTCTTCCCCTAAAACCCTGGCTCTTCTATGACAGGCAATCTCCTACATGTATTATCAGGAGCAGCCCAGTGCAGAGCAGACCTGTACCAGCATCAAGAACAGGGAGCTGGAGTGATGGAACGAGCACAGTGAGAAGTAGGACTTATTTTGAGGTTCTGCCACTTCTCAGCAATGTTATCCTAGGCCAATTAGCCCACCTTTTCAATCCTTCTTTATCTCATCTGTGAAATGAGAATGTGGATACTTATGAGCCTATCAACTTTCAATATTTATATATTTATAAATATGAATAAAGTTATGCACAAAGGAAAAGCACATAAACAGACCATTTCCACCCGACCTCAAGATGTCACTATTGCTCATACGTGGCAATTTTAGTCTGAGTCATCACGTTATTCCATAGCTTATACTTATTTGCTGTGTTTATGCTTATTTTGAGTTATTTTTAAACAATGCTAACCCCATAATGAAACAATTTAACTCCACATTGCCCACTAAATGTGAAAGCAGTAGTAAATTTTATTTTTTTTATAAATATGTATGTTTGGTTACTTGTATAATGTCACTTCAGAATTAAAAGTAATGGGGATTTTGAAATAGACTAACCTGTTTGACAGTAGAGGATCTTTGAAGTGGTGATAACTTCCTAACCATGCTGTGCAGTAAACAAGAGTAGAAATGCTTGGTAAATTGAAAAATATAATCAAAATGTTATTCAATAGTGCATGTTTACCATGCAAAGCAGTGCTAGATAGATTCACTGTTACAAAGAAAGTCAAAGCATCCTAGAGCCAAAAATTCAACACATCTATAAACCCTAGGACAGATTATAAACAGATAGAACTTTTGGGGAAAAAACTTTACATAGAATTATTACAAATAGGATGAGTCAGTTTAAAATTTCTGCAGGGTATATGTGAAGAATTCCTTCTCATCTATTTGTCTCAATTTCTCACTGCTGGCTCATGATGCAATTAGCATCTGATAACTGATAGCCCTTCTCATTTTTTTCAGTGAATGATGACCAAATCTGCCTGATTATTTAATCTGCTGTTTTAAAGTATTCGATCTCCCTTTTTTTTTGAGGCACATCTTATTAGGTGTACAGTTAGTTCTATGACTTTCGATAAACTTTTAAAGTCATGTAACCACTGCTATAATCAATCAAGATAGAGAAAATTTTCCTCATTCTAATAGTCCTCTCATATCTCTTAGTAATCCATCCCCTCTCTCAACCCCCAGCCCTTGGCAACCTCTGATATGATTTCTGTCCCTATAGTTTTCTGTTTTCCATAAAGCCATCATAGTGGAACTATATAATATGTATGATTTTGAGTCTTTTGAGTCTGACTTCTTTTAGTTAGCAAAAGGCATTTGTGATCCATCCATGTTGTCATGTGTATCAAAAGTTTACTCATTTATATTGCAGAGAAGTATTCCATTATGTGGATGTAGCACAGTTTGTGTATCCATTATTTAGTTGATGGAATTTAGGTTGTTTCCAGTTTTTGATAATTATGAATAAAGCTATATAAACATTTGTGTACAGATATCTGTGTGAAGATATATTTTTCATTTCTTTTGGATAAATGCCTAAGAATGGAATTGCTGGGCAATATGGTAAGTTTATGTTTAACATTATAAGAAACTGCCAAACTGTTTTCCAGAGCTGCTGTACTATTTTGCATTCCCATTAGCAGTGTGTATGCATTCGGATTACTTCATCTCCTCCTCAACATTTCATATTGTCATTTGTTATTGTTGTTGTTTTGAGTTGTTCTAATAGGTATGTAGCAGCATTGCCTTTGGTTTAATTTTCTTTTTCATTTTACCCAAAAATATTTCAAACTTTTAGGTATTTCTCTATAGCTCCAGTGTCTAAATTTAGACATTACTGTTGTAAAAATTGTGAATGGATTTAATAAGTTCCCTCTTCCAGGTATATGCAATGTTGTTCTCATTTCAATGATCTAGGGGTCAGCTTCCTTTATGCCATTACAGTTTTTGCCCACTAGATGGCAACTGCTCAATTGTTTGGAACTGCCATGCAGCTAAAAAGAAGGAAATTGTTGTATAATACAAGAATAGAGTCAAGCTATAAATTGTTAAGTACTTTACTCCATGATTGTAAAAAAAAAAAAAAAAAAGACAACACTTCATTGACTGCCAAGTTAGAGCTCATCATAACCTAATGTGTGTGCTTTCTAAATCATTTCAATCTAAGTTTGGAACTACCAAATGTGGATGGAACACAGCATAAAAAAGTACAAAACAAGGTGTCTTTTGAACATAAATCAGTGGAGTATGGCAAGCAAATACCTTGTAGCAAACATCATTCAGAAACTGGAACTAGTTTCTTTAAACAGTATATACTTTTCAAGAACATCCTTTGAAATACAGATATTTATAAGTTTTAAGATACCATACTGATACATTTTCTAAAACAGCTATAGATAAGCTGAGAAGTTAGTTAAGGGTTTTTTTTGTTTGTTTTGATTTTTTGTTGCTGTTATTTTGGCAAAATACAGGACACTTCTCTGAATTCATTCCTTTCATTAATCAAATATTTACTAAGTTCCTCTTATGCCCCAAGTTTTGTAATAGGTATTAGGAATATTAAGAGGAAAAAGACTTAATCTGTTAGGCTGCTGCTGAAGAAGAAGAAGGAGAAGGAGAAGGAAAGAAGAAGAAGAAGAAGAGGAGGAGGAGGGGGAGGAGGGGAACAATAAAAGCAATAGTCCTTTAAATACCAAGACTTATTCTAGATGTTTATAAATACTATCCTACTTAATCTTTATTACCACATGCTTATAAGATATTGTCCCTATTTTACAGATGTGGAGACTGAGGCTCCGTGCCAACAGGGGTAACTACAGTTGAGACAAAAATGATTTCAAGTCGTATTTAGGTAAAGAGTGGGTTGGAGATGTCATTCGAGAGTCACTCTTCGCAGCTAAGTGATATGGAAGCAAACCAGGTATCTCTATTCCCTTAGTGTTGGACAACATTTCACAGCTGAGAGCCTTCAAGCTTACCCTTAGAGCTTCAATGGTGATCACAGAGCAGAGGTGACAGAAGGGAGGGTCTAAGCCATAGGCTGGATGCAAGAGAGACCTAGGATACAAGGGACAGACCTGAAGTACCAGCTGGCGTCAACATGGAGCCAATTCATCAAGCTCCATTCATGCCAAAAGAAGATTCTGGGAATGTCACCAGCCACAATCTATGGCTGTGGATATCAGCATGATTCTTAGAAAGGAAGACAAGGAATGCTTCCATGGATACCAGCAAAAAGTGCCAGAGATCACAGACACGCACATGAGGTCCTGTTGCTTACTCTTGTTACCATGAGGACATGTAAACTTTCTCCCACCCCCAGATACAAAAATCAGGAGGGTTAGGGGGGAGAGAGAAAAAGTTTTGAGAGAAAAGAAATATAACTTGGTTTAATATTTATCCCAAATGATACCGTTTTAAATACATAACCATACACATTTAAGTTCTTAGCCTTTTGGCTAAGATGACTTTGAGGACCTGTTAAAAGTTATGACACTCACTTCTACTAGCCCACCCCCACCTGCCCCCCAGAGAAGTAAATTTACAAAGTTTCACATATCTCCACAGCATTTAGATAACAATTGAGGCTCAGTGATCAACTCTCTGAAGATCCATAGATGTCAGGTTAAGAAATCTTAGTGGTGGAAATGGCACCAGAGCTGACTTTTGACTCAGTTGTTTATCATCCATGTGACCTTGGATAAATTAACTCTTCTCTATGAATTTCAGGTTTCTCACTGTGTTTGCTGAATGACTATTAAATGGGGGATGGAATAGAGATGTGTATGTAGTTTTTAAATTGCATCTTCTATACCAAGTTCTGTAATATATTAATCTATTTATAGTCCTATGTGGTCCTATAAAGTTATTTTAGATCTGTCATCAAGAGCATCTAATTGGAGAAGCAGCGGATTAAAGCTCCACAATCAACTTGATGTACCCTGCATCTGTGGAATACATGAATAGACAACAAATCATCCCAAATTGAGGAGCCAGGAGTCAGTGCTGTGCCTCTGAGGTGGGAGAGCCAACTTCAGGACACTGGTCCACAAGAGACCTCCCAGCTCCACACAATATCAAACAGCGAAAATCTTCCAGAGATCTCCATCTCAACACGAGCACCCAGCTTCACTCAACGACCAGCAAGCTACAGTGCTGGACACCCTATGCCAAACAACTAGCAAGACAGGAACACAACGCCACCCATTAGCAGAGAGGTGGCCTAAAATCATAAAAAGTCCGCAGACACCCCAAAACACACCACCAGACGTGGACCTGCCCACGAGAAAGACAAGATCCAGCCTCATCCACCAGAACACAGGCAGTAGTCCCCTCCACCAGGAAGCCTACACAACCCACTAAACCAACCTTAGCCACTGGGGACAGACACCAAAAACAACGGGAACTACGAACCTGCAGCCTGCAAAAAGGAGACCCCAAACACAGTAACATAAGCAAAATGAGAAGACAGAAAAACACACAGCAGGAGAAGGAGCAAGATAAAAACCCACCAGACCTAACAAATGAAGAGGTAATAGGCAGTCTACCTGAAAAAGAATTCAGAATAATGATGGTAAGGATGATCCAAAATCTTGGAAATAGAATAGACAAAATGTAAGAAACAGTTAACAAGGACCTAGAAGAACTAAAGATGAATCAAGCATCGATTAAAAACACAATAAATGAAATGAAAAATACTCTAGATGGGATCAATAGCAGAATAACTGAGGCAGAAGAACGGATAAGTGAGGTGGAAGATAAAATAGTGGAAATAACTGCTGCACAGCAAAATAAAGAAAAAAGAATGAAAAGAACAGAGGACAGTCTCAGAGACCTCTGGGACAACATTAAACGCACCAACATTCGAATTATAGGGGTTCCAGAAGAAGAAGAGAAAAAGAAAGGGACTGAGAAAATATTTGAAGAGATTATAGTTGAAAACTTCCCTAATATGGGAAAGGAAATAGTTAATCAAGTCCAGGAGGCACAGAGAGTCCCATACAGAATAAATCCAAGGAGAAATACACCAAGACACATATTAATCAAACTGTCAAAAATTAAACACAAAGAAATCATATTAAAAGCAGCAAGGCAAAAACAACAAATAACACACAAGGGAATCCCCATCAGGATAACAGCTGATCTCTCAGCAGAAACTCTACAAGCCAGAAGGGAGTGGCAGGACATAATTAAAGTGATGAAGGAGAAAAACCTGCAACCAAGATTACTCTACCCAGCAAGGATCTCATTCAGATTTGATGGAGAAATTAAAACGTTTACAGAAAAGCAACAGCTGAGAGAATTCAGCACCACCAAACCAGCTTTACAACAAATGCTAAAGGAACTTCTCTAGGCAAGAAACACAACAGAAGGAAAAGAACTACAATAACGAACCCAAAACAATTAAGAAAATGGGAATAGGAACATACATATCAATAATTACCTTAAATGTAAATGGACTAAATGCTCCCACCAAAAGACACAGACTGGCTGAATGGATACAAAAACAAGACCCATATATATGCTGTCTACAAGAGACCCACTTCAGACCTAGAGACACATACAGACTGAAAGTAAGGGGATGGAAAAAGATATTCCATGCAAATGGAAACCAAAAGAAAGCTGGAGTAGCAATTCTCATATCAGACAAAATAGACTTTAAAATAAAGACTACTAGAAGAGACAAAGAAGGACACTACATAATGATCAAGGGATCAATCCAAGAAGAAGATATAACAATTGTAAATATTTATGCACCAAACATAGGAGCACCCCAATACATAAGGGAAATATTAACAGCCATAAAAGGAGAAATCGACAGTAACACAATCATAGTAGGGGACTTTAACACCCCACTTTCACCAATGGACAGGTCATCCAAAATGAAAATAAATAAGGAAACACAAGCTTTAAATGATACATTAAACAAGATGGACTTAATTGATATTTATAGGACATTCCATCCAAAAACAACAGAATACACATTTTTCTCAAGTGATCATGGAACATTCTCCAGCATAGATCATATCTTGGGTCACAAATCAAGCCTTGGTAAATTTAAGAAAATTGAAATTGTATCAAGTATCTTTTCCGACCACAATGCTATGAGACTAGATATCAATTACAGGAAAAGAGCTGTAAAACATACAAACACATGGAGGCTAAACAATACACTACTTAATAACGAAGTGATCACTGAAGAAATCAAAGAGGAAATTTAAAAATACCTAGAAACAAATGACAATGGAGACACGACGACCCAAAACCTATGGGATGCAGCAAAAGCAATTCTAAGAGGGAAGTTTATGGCAATACAATCCCACCTTAAGAAACAGGAAACATCTCGAATAAACAACCTAACTTTGCACCTAAAGCAATTAGAGAAAGAAGAACAAAAACATCCCAAAGTTAGCAGAAGGAAAGAAATCATAAAAATCAGATCAGAAATAAATGAAAAAGAAATGAAGGAAACGATAGCAAAGATCAATAAAACTAAAAGCTGGTTCTTTGAGAAGATAAACAAAATTGATAAACCATTAGCCAGAATCATCAAGAAAAAAAGGGAGAAGACTCAAATCAATAGAATTAGAAATGAAAAAGGAGAAGTAACAACTGACACTGCAGAAATACAAAAGATCATGAGAGATTACTACAAGCAACTCTATGCCAATAAAATAGACAACCTGGAAGAAATGGACAAATTCTTAGAAATGCACAACCTGCCAAGACTGAATCAGGAAGAAATAGAAAATATGAACAGACCAATCACAAGCACTGAAATTGAAACTGTGATAAAAAATCTTCCGACAAACAAAAGCCCAGGACCAGATGGCTTCACAGGGGAATTCTATCAAGCATTTAGAGAAGAGCTAACACCTATCCTTCTGAAACTCTTCCAAAATATAGCAGAGGGAGGAACACTCCCAAACTCATTCTATGAGGCCACCATCACCTTGATACCAAAACCAGACAAGGATGTCACAAAGAAAGAAAACTACAGGCCAATATCACTGATGAACATAGATGCAAAAATCCTCAACAAAATACTAGCAAACAGAATCCAACAGCACATCAAAAGGATCATACACCATGATCAAGTGGGGTTTATTCCAGGAATGCAAGGATTCTTCAATATACGCAAATCAATCAACGTGATACACCATATTAACAAACTGAAGGAGAAAAAACATATGATCATCTCAATAGATGCAGAGAAAGCTTTTGACAAAATTCAACACCCATTTATGATAAAAACCCTGCAGAAAGTAGGCATAGAGGGAACTTTCCTCAACATAATAAAGGCCATATATGACAAACCCACAGCCAGCATCGTCCTCAATGGTGAAAAACTGAAACCATTTCCACTAAGATCAGGAACAAGACAAGGTTGCCCACTCTCACCACTCTTATTCAACATAGTTTTGGAAGTTTTAGCCACAGCAATCAGAGAAGAAAAGGAAATAAATGGAATCCAAATGGGAAAAGAAGAAGTAAAGCTGTCACTGTTTGCAGATGACATGATACTACACATAGAGAATCCTAAAGATGCTACCAGAAAACTACTAGAGCTAATCAATGAATTTGGTAAAGTTGCAGGATACAAAATTAATGCACAGAAATCTCTGGCATTCCTATATACTAATGATGAAAAATCTGAAAGTGAAATCAAGGAAACACTCCCATTTACCACTGCAACAAAAAGAATAAAATATCTAGGAATAAACCTACCTAAGGAGACAAAAGACCTGTATGCAGAAAATTATAAGACACTGATGAAAGAAATTAAAGATGATACAAATAGATGGAGAGATGTACCATGTTCTTGGATTGGAAGAATCAACATTGTGAAAATGACTCTACTATCCAAAGCAATCTACAGATTCAATGCAATCCCTATCAAACTACCAATGGCATTTTTCACAGAACTAGAACAAAAAATTTCACAATTTGTATGGAAACACAAAAGACCCCGAATAGCCAAAGCAATCTTGAGAACGAAAAATGGATCTGGAGGAATCAGGCTCCCTGACTTCAGACTATACTACAAAGCTACAGTAATCAAGACAGTATGGTACTGGCACAAAAACAGAAATATAGATCAATGGAACAGGATAGAAAGCCCAGAGATAAACCCACGGACATATGGTCACCTTATCTTTGATAAAGGAGGCAGGAATGTACAGTGGAGAAAGGACAGTCTCTTCAATAAGTGGTGCTGGGAAAACTGGACAGGGACATGTAAAAGTATGAGATTAGATCACTCCCTAACACCATACACAAAAATAAGCTCAAAATGGATTAAAGACCTAAATGTAAGGCCAGACACTATCAAACTCCTAGAGGAAAACATAGGCAGAACACTCTATGACATAAATCACAGCAAGATCTTTTTTGACCCACCTCCTAGAGAAATGGAAATAAAGACAAAAATAAACACATGGGACCTAATGAAACTTCAAAGCTTTTGCACAGCAAAGGAAACCATAAACAAGACGAAAAGACAACCCTCAGAATGGGAGAAAATATTTGCAAATGAAGCAACTGACAAAGGATTAATCTCCAAAATTTATAAGCAGCTCATGCAGCTCAATAGCAAAAAACAAACAACCCCCCCCCAAAAAAAAAAGAGCATCTAATTGTCCCCTTAAGAGTCCGCCCCTTTTTCTCCATCCCACCAGCATCAGCATACCTCTGGGGCAGTCCTCATGTTCTCATACAAGGAGCTGCAATAGCATTCCATATTATCTTGCTATTTCAACCCTTACTCCTTCCTATGCACGAAGTACACTCTTCTGAAGCCACCACTTCTTCCGATAATTCTCCTGCTTAAAACTATACTAAACTTCTCAATCCCAGAAGGGATCACATTTAAAACCTAATGGTCAGAGTCTTTCTGTTTTAAATCAATTTGTCTTACCTTGCTTAATCAATGTCACCTCCCCAGTTCTAGTCAGCTAAATCTTACCACTAAGAGGAAGCTTTCACAGGAGGAAAAATAGTGATGATTGGAGTCCTTGGCTCAGTCACTTACTAGCTGTTTCCAGCATGGGCAAAGCACTTATTCTATCAGGACCTTAGCTTTCTCAATTCTTTCTTTCTTTTTTTCTTTTTTTCTTTTTTTTATTTTTAAGCATCTTTACTGGAGTATAATTGCATTACCATGGTGTGTTAGTTTCTGATGTATAACAAAGTGAATCAGCTATACATATACATATATCCCCATATCCTCTCCCTCGTGCATCTCCCTCCCACCCTCGCTATCCCACCCCTCTAGGTGGTCACAAAGCAGTGAGCTGATCTCCCTGTGCTATGTGGCTGCTTCCCACTAGCTATCTATTTTACATTTGGTAGTGTATATATGTCCATGCCACTCCCTCACTTCGTCCCAGAGCTAGACTATTTCCAAGATCCCTTCCAGCTCTGATATTTTCTGTCTCTAGGACTCTGTGCCCTGTAAATGCTCTATTCATTCCACTCTGAATCCTTGCTCCCACCGTGCTCTTCTTCTGCAGTATTCTTTCTGTCAAAGTAAACAGTTTCTGTTCTCCAAGGTTCAACTTATGCACTTCTTCATTCATGAAACCTTCCTATTCCTGAACCTATGAGAAGGATTTTCTTTGAGTTCTGATGACACCTAAATTCTGTACTAATCAATAAGAGTGTCTTATGCCGATATAATACTATAGTTTAATTGGCTTTTACATATGTTATTTCACTGGAGCCTCTCAAAAGCCCACTAAAGTAACTACTATTCATTCTCAGACAAACAAAGTGACCAGCCTAAAACTCCTCAGCTCTAAGGCAGCTGACCTAGGGCCAGAATTGAAACGTGATTTCTATTTCAAAGTTACATATTCAACATTGCAAATAATTAGTTGTTTCTGTATGTTTCACATACACAGACATGATTTAATTCAATAAACATGTACTAAGCCCCTATTCTATACAATCTTTAGACACAAGCTATGGCTAAGGGGTGGGGATCAAATGGAGTTTTCTACCATACTCTTATAATTCTTATGTATCCTGCTAACCCTTAATAAATTACATATTAAATATCATGGAGCATAGAAAATAAGAACACTGATTATGGAGTCAGAAATACCTAAGTTCTCTTTCCTTCTTTCTTCCTTTCTTTTGTCTTCCCTTCCTTCCTTTTTTCCTTTTTCCCTTCCTTTCTCTATCTCGCTTTCTCTATTTTACTTTTTGTTAAGGAAAAATTTAAATATATTAAAAGAAGAGAGCATAGTATTATCTACCACCATATATATCTTCATCCAGCTTCAACAGTGATTAACCCATAACAAAAGTAACTTAACCTACACTCCTAACCACACCATTATATTATTTTGAAGCAAAATCAGGCATCATTTCACTTCATCTGTAAATATTTTAGTCAGAAGATTTAAATATAACTCTTTCTTTTTAACATAACTCCAGTACCAACAAAAATTCTTTAATTATCATCAAACAGCTAATAGGATTAAAATTTTTCTGATTGTCTAATTTTTTGTAAAAGTTTATTCAAATTAGGATTCAAAACAAATCCATACATGCTTTGTGTGTCTGTTAAGTCTCTTTTAATCTGCAGGATCCCATACACATACCCTCACCCCCATTTGTATACACACACACACACATGCACCCACATTTATTTGTTAAAAGAACAAAACAAAGCAAAACCAGATTTTTTCTGGATTTTCTGGATTTTCTTGATTGTATTGTCTCATGTATTGTCCCCTGTAACTCCTATGAAATGAGAATTAAATCTAGAGACTTGGTCACACTCAAGCTCTATATTTAGGGCAAGACCACTTCATAAATGGTGAGATGTATTGCCATCAGAAATCCCATGATGCCTGACTGTCTCTCTTTTGTTGCAGCCATGACAAATATATTCTAGATCTATTCATTTAAAATGGTGACATTCTATCACTCCTTCCTAATTTACTAAGTAGAAACTGCTATAAAGAGACATTTCTTTTCAAACATTTGCTTATCTTAAATTTCAGTTTGTACAAAACCAATAGGAAACTGTTTGAATCTTTCCCTTTATTTACCAGTTTTCAAAATAATGAATAGATTTCCTAACTTCCTACAAAGCTGGAAAGGAGGTGATTTTTTTTTTTTTCTTTTTTTCTTTTTGCGGTATGCGGGCCTCTCACTGTTGTGGCCTCCCCCGTTGCGGAGCACAGGCTCCGGACGCGCAGGCCCAGCGGCCATGGCTCACGGGCCCAGCCGCTCCGCGGCATATGGGATCCTCCCAGACCGGGGCACGAACCCGTATCCCCTGCATCGGCAGGCGGACTCTTAACCACTGCACCACCAGGGAGGCCCAAGGAGGTGATTTTTAAATAATATCACTCTGAAATCATGAATTTAAACATATTTGGTGTGTTTTAATTCATTGTAATTTTATCCTTAGCAATGTTCAGCTTGCCTCATTTTGGCTTCTGACTCCTTTTAACGTGACACTACATATCTTGATAAATAGCTTATTTGCTTTTGACATAAAATATTCCAGGTTTACATTGTACTTTTCCTACTTCAGACCTAGAACTAGCTTTATTCTTGAAAAGTTATATTTTTTCAAGAAGCCCTGGCTCTTTTCACTGGGAAACGGCATTTAGAAACCACACTCAAGCCACTAATAGTGTTCACAGCTACTCAGCTGTTATTGCCTCTGGCCCTTTGGAGTGGACAGAACTAGGAAATACTCTTTTTAAAAATACATCATGGGGCTTCCCTGGTGGCGCAGTGGTTGAGGGTCCGCCTGCCGATGAAGGGGACACGGATTCGTGCCCCGGTCCAGAAATATCCCACATGCCGCGGAGTGGCTGGGCCCGTGAGCCATGGCCGCTGAGCCTGCGCGTCCGGAGCCTGTGCTCCGCAACAGCAGAGGCCACAACGGTGAGAGGCCCGCATACCGCAAAAAAAAAAAAAAAAAAAAAAAAAAAAATCATGACTCATTCTGAACTTACAATTCAAATTGTACTTAACCTTATCAGTCTTACAAGAATCTGGGTTCTTATCCCAGCTCCATTATCGGTAGAATAAGTAATAGAATCTGTAATGATTCTAAATCCTCAATTCTGTACCTGAAAAATGAGAGTAATAAGACCAGCTTCACACTGAGTATTCAAAAAAAAGGAAAGAAAAAGGAGATGATATCTGGCTTATCCCCAACACATAGGAAATACTGAAATACCATGTACCACTGGCATATATGGATATATGGAGCTCCCCTTTTGGATTTATCATATGGAAAAGTGGAAAATTAAAGCCACAAAATTCTTAATTCTAAACGGGGACATTCCATAAAGTTACTAATTAAATACAGCTAGAAAGTTATACTAGAAATTACAGGATGATTGGTGATTTTATGACCACCTTCTAAGGTAGAGGACTGAGTTCTCTTACTCTGTACTATCTTCCTTCTAGTCACAAAAACACTGGCTTCCCAAATAAAACATCAACTCCATTGTCTGTCTCACTTCATGTGGGATCTGAATGAAGCCCCACTGAGCTAGAGAAAATCTTCCCTGAAGCATTCTTCCCCTTGATCCGGGCTGCCTCAACCAAATAGTTCCATTGCAGCAGCAATAAAGCAGTGCTGCAGAAAATCCTCCAAAGAACCACTGCAGCCACAGAATTAACCGGCATTATAAATCTCTCTGGGACACCACCTCCCTATGTTCAGAAAGACCGGCAAAGCTCTCCTCTTTGTTCAGACTTTCCCTTAATTAGGACTCAGAGGGTCGGAAAATTCTCTGAAGTAAGTCTTGGCACTGCTCTGGGTTTTGAAGAGTAATGGCCTTGGTGGGGAAGAAATGTTTAAAAAATCCAGCTCTCTTAACTAGGAACGCAAACCAATCTAATTAGAGTGGCTGAGCACTGGGATATTCACTAATGAGACCAAGGAGCCAATACAGGAGAAACAGTGATTTTTGCTCTGGGTGTCCTCAGGCTGCCTTAGATGTGTCTTATACTCACCCATGCCCAGGACCCCAGGATCAGAGCCACGCCTACTTCCTAGACCAACTCTCTGTAAGCCTTTCTGGTGAGTTTTCCTTTAGGGGGAGGGGGATTCTTCTACTTCCC
The DNA here is from genome assembly GCF_025265405.1 of Mesoplodon densirostris. Taxonomy (NCBI): domain Eukaryota; kingdom Metazoa; phylum Chordata; class Mammalia; order Artiodactyla; family Ziphiidae; genus Mesoplodon; species Mesoplodon densirostris. Next base: position 48,780,883 of record NC_082667.1, on the reverse strand, counting down.
ACTCACTGCCTCTGCATTTGCCTCCACTATTCTTTTTTCCTCTACTCACTCCCTAACCTGGGATGTTTTAGATTCCCATGGTTCGATTTTTTTTTTTTTTTACTTATGTCCTACTCTAGCCAAATCCAATTACTTGTTCTATACTTCTGTATCTTTGTTCATGCTGTTCCTTCTGCATAGAAGTTCTTTCTTTCTCTAAATAATTCTTCCATCTAAGCTTTCATAGCTCGTCTACAAAGTTTTTCTATACTTTTCTCTTTACTCCATCTCTACCATGAGGAAGAAATGCTCATTTTCTCTGTTCTACCTATTCATCCAATATATACCTCTATCATCCCACTTGGTATGGCAATTAAGCACCTATATGGATATTTGCTCTATAATATTCTGAGCCTCATGAGTAAAGAGAATGTGCTAATTGCTCATTTATTTTTCTGTCTCCAACTCCTATCTTAGTTCCTAGTACATCATAGGACATTCATGAATATTTGCGAGCTTCTCGCTAGTGAAAGATGTATTACAGAACATCCAGTAAACAAGTAGAGCTACATTCAAAGTTTGGTGGGAATATAAAAAAAGGAAGAAACTACATCTAAGACACTAGACATAACTGATTAATTTCCAGACCTCAGGTCACTCAGGTGAGGAGGCCACAAATAAGTGGGGTCTTTCCCCATCATACTTCTCACTTTCTCTTCTATGAGAGATTCAAAGAGCAAGCAGCATCCTATCTAAACTACAATCATTGTCATTATCCAGCACATTACTTGGAACATAATAGGTGGTCAAAAGCTATTTACTGAATAAATCCACGCAAGAAGTAAGTTGTGTACCACTTTCAGAAATGTCTCTGTCATTGTGGCCTAATAATACCATCCAGGGTCATAAAATACGTGCATGTGACCCTGGGTTATTCTCAACATACACTCTCATATCTTCTAATACATTTTCTTTCTTTTATTTATATTACTTCTATTAATATGCCATTATATAGTTAGTTATATTATGTTTTATCTCACATATAAAATGTTTCCCTCAACTGTATATTCACTGTAAATATAGATCTATAAATGTGTGTTATATATTAAATAATATAGTTATGATTATGTAGCTATCTATCTCACCTACTACTGTGAAAGTTCCATGAGAAGGAGAGAACTGTCATTGCTTTGGTCAAAAATTTTTGCTCTCCAACAACCCAGCAAAGTCCCAGAGGCATGGCCATCCCACAATAAAAGGGGTTGAATCAATAAAAAAAAAAGTATCTAAATTCTCAGATCTGAGCTGTATGGGTTTCCTCACATTATGGTCGTTTCCCAGCCTTGTTTTTGACAGACCTCATGGGGACTCAGGGCAGTTCCATTTTGTTCATTGAGAGGAAAATTGAAAATGGCACTATCAAATGGAGTTTTCTAAATCCAAAATGAACTTGGCCCTATAACTTGTCTACAGAATCAACTGGAAGATGATAAAGGAGATTGAAACAAAGAGAGACATATAAAAGAAATAATCCTGGCACAACATCTTGAAAATCAGTCCTCTGTGCCCTTATTTCCAAACTGTCCTGTAAGGTGGAGGCCTAGAAATCACAGCTGTTTCATGGTGATTGTTGGACAGGCATTTACTGGTATTCACTTGCTTTTCTCAGAGTTTCTGGCAAGGCTACTAATAAATATCTAGATCCAGATTTTACCCAGTCCCCAGGCTTTCTTATGATGGCTGTATTGATCTTTCTCCATCCAAAGTTATGCAAAGCACTCACAAACATCCCCTAAGTCTCCGCTACTGTTCTTCAAAGTCTGTTAAAGAGCATCAAGGCAATGGTTAAGTATTTTACAATACTTGGGACTTCCCTGGTGGTGCAGTGGTTAAGAATCCACCTGCCAATGCAGGGGACACGGGTTCGAGCCCTGGTCCAGGAAGATCCCACATGACGCAGAGCAACTAAGTCCGTGCGCCACAACTACTGGAGCCTACTCTCTAGAGCCCGCAAGCCACACCTACTAAGCCCTCATGCCACAACTACTGAAGCCTGTGCACCACAACTACTGAAGCCTGTGTACCTAGAGCCCATGCTCTGCAACAAGAGAAGCCACCGCAGTGAGAAGCCCATGCACAGGTACGAAGAGTAGCTCCCACTATCCACAACTAGAGAAAGCCCGTGCGCAGCAGCAAAGACCCAACATAGCCATAAATAAATAAATAAATAAATAAATAAAGTATTTTACAATACGGCTTTATTTCCCATCTTCTTTCAATATCCCAGATCCAGAGGAAAGATGCTTTTAGACTCTTTTTTTTCATTTGTTCTTTTCCCCCTTCTCAATTTCACCTCTCAAACTGAACCACAAAGTGTTAAGTCCAAAGATTTCCAGGAAACACTCAAGTGATCGTTTTTTCCTGTCCTAGGTTCTCTGTTCTATTCCTATTCACCTGTTTGCTACCTTTGGTTATATTTTCATTTTTCTTTCTATTTTAAACCAGTAACAGTAATAAATAATATCCCAGAACCAGTGTACAGCTGAACACTGGATAATAATGATACTTTCCATTTATATTGTGCTTTTTAGAAAGCTCTTTCACTCATTTGTCTGAACTCAAACTACCTCCATAGGATAAATCGGGCATAAAATAGAAAGTCAGTCAATACCACATCATCTAGTTTGATAAGGTGAGTGTACTACTTTTGACAGAAAAACAGGTTTTACCCTATATTGAGGGGAGAATATGAAATTTTACAAAGTTGCACAAAGTTGGAAAAGAGACTAAGAACCAATACATAGTAACATAAAAGATAGCTGTAGTTATTTTGGAAGAGAAACACAACTAGTTCAACCATCATTCTCCCTCTCGCCACTGTTTACATACATTCACTGTAAATATAGATTCCTAGGTGTATGTATTCATTTTAGTTTTAAGATTCCTAATATTTAAAGAAAATAATTTTTAAGATGCTGTTTCAAAATGTAGTGTACAGAGCCTCTGAAATGTTTAATTAGCTAGTTTTACAATTTAAAAATTTTAGCTAGAAATTACATATTATAATTACGAGAGTTTAAAGCATAGTTTAATAAAACATTACTTTATACTTGAAACTTTATAAAATTACAAATGAGGCAGGAATCATACTCTTGTTTTGCAGATAAGGATACAGAGGCTAAGAACGATACCCAAAGCCACAGAACTGGCAAGGGGGAGGCCTAGATCTAGAAAGCATCAATTCTGATCACAGTCCAACATTTTTTCCACCACGTCCAAGAAGGTATAATAGACTATTATAAGAAGTATGCAAGCTCATGCAGCTCAATATCAAAAACACAAACAACCCAATCCAAAAATGGGCAGAAGACCTAAACAGACATTTCTCCAAAGAAGATATACAGATTGCCAACAAACACATGAAAGGATGCTCAATATCTTTACTCATTAGAGAAATGTAAATCAAAACTACAATAAGGTATCACCTCACACCAGTCAGAATGTCCATCATCAAAAAATCTACAAACAATAAATGCTGGAGAGGGTGTGGAAAAAAGGGAACTCTCTTGCACTGTTGGTGGGAATGTAAATTGATACAGTCACGATGGAGAACAGTATGGAGGTTCCTTAAAAAACTAAACATAGAACTACCATACAGCCCAGCAATCCCACTACTGGGCATATACCATGAGAAAACCATAATTCAAAAAGAGTCATGTACCAAAATGTTCATTGCAGCTCTATTTACAATAGCCAGTGCATGGAAGCAACCTAAGTGTCCATCGACAGATGAATGGATAAAGAAGATGTGGCACATATATACAATGGAATATTACTCAGCCATAAAAAGAAACAAAATTTAGTTATTTGTAGTGAGGTGGATGGACCTAGAGTCTGTCATACAGAGTGAAGTAAGTCAGAAAGAGAAAACACATACCGTATGCTAACACATATATATGGAATCTAAAAAAAAAAAAAAACCAAAAAGGTTCTCAAGAACCTAGGGGCAGGACAGGAATAAAGATGTAGACAATGGACTTGAGGACACGGGGAGGGGGAAGCGTAAGCTGGGACAAAGTGAGAGTGGCATGGACTTATATACACTACCAAATGTAAAATAGATAGCTAGTGGGAAGCAGCCACATAGCACAGGGGGATCAGCTCGGTGCTTTGTGACCAACTAGAGGGGTGGGATAGGGAGGGTGGGAGGGAGATGCAAGAGGGAGGAGATATGGGGATATATGTATATGTATAGCGGATTCATTTTGTTGTAAAGCAGAACCTATCACACCATTGCAAAGTAATTATACTCCAATAAAGATGTTAAAAAAAAAGTATGCAATAAAATTTTTGACACCTGTTGTTTGTCTAATTTACAGGTTCAGTCTCTTTTCTCTAGTTGTTATGACTGTATGTAACCAAGAAAAAAGTTACACTTTACAAATAGATTTTAACAATTTTATACACAGAATATTTTAAAAGTTATTTTCACTAATCTACAAAAACGTTCTAACCTGAGTGAGGTCTAAAAATGCCACGTTTAGAGAGAGTAGGACATTTATAAATAATAAGAAAGTCCTTATTATCACACATGATTTCCCAGGAATATTGTTGCCACCACATGGGGGTGTAGAGTTCTTAATATGCACTTTGCAGTAATTCTGAGCAGCTCAGATGAGCAAGCCTGGGAAGTAGCAGGGAGAGGTGAATTTTACTGGCAAAGACAAAGCAATTCGTCTTATCTGCACTGAACATGAGGCCAGGGGCTAGGAGTGAAGTCCTAATTCATACTCAAAGTGTCTTCAATATGAAATTATCTTCATAGTATTAATATGCCTAAATTGTTCAATATAAAAAATATTTCACACTATGTGTGAGCTACCCATGGTAGGGCAGCAATTCCACTGAAAGCAGGCATATTAGTATGTGCCATGCTATACTCTCCAGTCCAAGAAGTTGATTAGGAAATTGTTTAATTAAGCAATAGTTGCCTTTGTTGTTGGAATTACTGTGAGATAATTGACCATGGTGGGAGCTGTGTCCCCAAGCTGAAAGCAAATCATAGGAGCCAAGGTCAATTATCTTATATTAATGCCCACAGAGAAAAAAGCTATTGTGATCATCATAAGACATAACTATAAAATACTTAGTCTTAAATGGTCAAACCTTTTCAACTACATTACAGTGATCACAGACCCAATGTAGTGTAATGGAAGTAAAACTACCACATTTGAACACCCATATGGATCAGAAAGGTTTCTAACAGTAGACAAATTTGATAATAAGAGCACACCAAAAGAATTTCCCACATAGTTCATTACATCTGTATATGCAGGTTTTCTGCTTCTGTGTCTGCAGAGGGCACATTTGTAAAAGACTGACCTGTAAGAACAATTGCTTCTTAAGTCTATGGTGGTCATTTTAGGTGAGTCATTAACTCTTTCATTAACTCTTTTATATATATCTGATGTTTTGGGATAGGAGAGCATAGCTTAATTTTAGTAGAAAAAGCATAAACTCTGGAATCGAGCAGATTGAAGTTTGAAGCCTGGAAATTTCAGGTTTACCATGTACTAATTGTGTAACTTAACTACATAACAGGGGGTCCATAAAGGAAATAAAAGGCAATTGATATGGGATTCTGAAGGAAATTTAATGAAGGGAGGTATGGGCAGTGTTAAGGGAAGCAACAAGGAATAATGAGGCACTCAGGACACAAGAGCAGGAGCAAGAAGGCTTTACTTCCTCTAGGGCTTAGGGCAAGGGGGGGAAATGGAGAATTAGAGTCTGGTGAGAGCTGGGGCCTTAGAAGTGTTTGTTGCCTGGCAGGAGTTACAATCATCAGTGACCAAATGCAACAGTACTAAAGCAGGAAATAAATTCCCTAGTCTTTTTCTTCTCTGGCCTTCTTATCTCTTGCAAGGGCCACCCTTTGTCTAAACTCAACCAGAAACAAGCTAGCAAGAAAGTCCTAGGTGGGTCAGACAATAGTGGTTGGCCCCTGAGGCACTGAAAAGAGCAGAGAACAGATAATTGTTCAGGGTTGGAAGAATGCAAACAGAAAAGTAGCTTATTCTGAGTCTTTTATCCTCAGGTCTAAACAGAATGCAACAAACCCTTGCCCACTAAAATTGTAAAGATTAAGGGAAATATACAGAAAGTGCATAACACATAGCAGATGCTCAATAAATAGTAGCTAGGCCTTATTTATAACCGTAACTAATCATTGTAAAGGTAAGTGTATATTCTTTGTTAAAAGCCAACAACCACTCAACAATGTTACCCCTCAAGAAGCTATTTTGTTTCTTTTTCACAGAAAGCTGTTTTGTTTTCTTCTTTGCAAAAGAGAGCACTAGCAGAGAGATGAAAGCACTGGAAAAATAAGTTCTCTAACACTGTCAATCACATGCTTACTTCAGCTTTAATATGAGAGTCCTGAAAAAACAGTTGGTTATATATTTCTGACAAGCACAATCCTGCCCAAAGTGCACGAGTGGGCTGTGATCTAAACTCAAAGTTCTAAACATTTTGTACCTTACATTCCATCACTAACCTATGAAACATCTGAAATGAAACAATGATTCCAATAGAAAGCAAAAGCTTGCCTTTTTGAGGATATGTATATGCCTTCAGCCTTTACATTCAACATTATTAATAAGCATCAAAGGCACTGAGGTTGGGTAGGTGGCTATTGCTCTTGTAGAGTGCCCATGTTGCACAGGTCTTCCGCAAGCATCCCCTGAAGTAGTTAGTCCCTGCTCTCCAGGCATTCTCCATCACACCTCCATGTTTTATTGTCTCTAAGATCTATGTCTATCTGAGGTCTTGTTTGTTGATTTATTTGCTTATATATTGCTTATCTCCTCCAGAGTGGGAACCTAGGCGATCTTGTTCCTTTTTATGCCTAGTAGTACCTAGAACAGAACCTGATGGTAGATAATAAATAAGCTCATATATACACAGTGAAGCATGTGCGTGAAAGCAGCTGAGGTGCAAATTAGATTACATGATGTACTCAAACCACTTTGAAACAGGCACTCTAATATCGTAGCAATTATGATTGTTGTTTTCATTGTTATTGCTACTATTAAGAATAATGACAAAATGGCACACCCGTGGTAAATATTATGGTGATGACAGACATTATTATTTTCCAATGGCTGAGTCTTTGTCGTGCATGCCTGTACTTAGGGCAAGACTGCCAGTCTTTGTAATCAGCCTGCGACTACTGCCAACTTTATGTTTACAGTGACACTGCCAGCCAGCTTTTGTAGCTTGGGATGATCTCTCTCAAGTTGTAGTGGCAATAATGTCCCAGATCCCAGGAAAAATGCCACATGTCAAATTCTAAGTGCTAAACAAATAATAAAAGGAAGCCTATGTACTTTTACTTTGGGGAAGCTGAAGTAAAGGTACTTTTCCCAATTCCTTCTACTAAGTACAACTAGAAACCCTAGGCTTTATATATAGAACAAACATAAGACTAAAAGGTAGAAAAAAGCAAGCTGACCAGATAGAGAACCTAGGGACTCAAGGAGCAATATGGTAGTGAGTTCCCTGGGTTTTCTTTTCACTTCATATATTCCAGATTTAGAGCTGAAGAAGGTGGAAACCCAGTAGTGTTAACAGGTGCACACACATAAGGCTCTAACAAAAGCTAATCCTCTCCAGCCAAAGGGCCAGGAAAGGGGCAGCCTAGAAAGACAGAAACCATTTAGATTATAATTGCTCTCCTCCTGCCAAACCACACACACACACACACACACACACACACACACACACACACACACACACACACACACAAACTACAGCCCTAACCCCACGCACACCAACCAAGGCCAAGTCAGGAATCTAGGCTTCCACCATTGTCAACCTATAATGAGGTTTTCCAACACCTCTTCTGGGATAGAGAATGCCTAGTAGGGATTCGGGACATTCATCTACTACACTGGGCAGTACTAAAGCCATCCCCATCAATAACAGTGTCAGGAGAGACTCCTTGGGAGGCTTGGACTTCTACTCGCACCTGGCAGTAACAAGGCATCCCTCCCTGTCAGTGGGGTGGTATCAGAGGATGCCTACTGGAGAGTCAAGACTTTCATCACCGTCCAAGGTAATAAGGTCACACCCTCCCACCTCCACCCACCATGATGTCAGTAGGGGCTATGTAGTGTGCAGTACCAGATGGGACTCCTATCCTTTTCAGCCAGGGAGGTATCAGTGAAAGCCTAGTGGGGAGCTGGAACCCTCACTTCCATTCAGCAATAATGGAGTCTTGCCTCTTTGGTGTCAACAGAGGCTGAGTGGGAAACCTGTACTTCTGCCCCCACTTGGCAATAATGAGGTGGCTCCTCCCTTTCTCCTGCCTCAAAAGTACAGGATTCAGTAGAAAATTACTCATCATACCAAGAACCAAGAAAATCTAAAGCTGAAAGAAAAATGACGATCAGTAGATACAACACCAAGATGACAGAGATGTTAAAATAATCCTACAAAAATTTTAGTTAGCTATCATAAAAATGCTTCAATGAGCAGTTATAAACATATCTGAAATGGGAAAATAGAAAGTCTCAAGAAAGAAAAAGTCTCAACAACAACAACAAAAATATAGAAGATATAAAGAAGTTTCAAACTAAAGTTTTAGAACTGAAAAATACAATAATTGAAATAAAAATCTCAACGGATAGGTTCAGTAAGGGAATGGAGGGGACAGAGGAAAGAATCAGTGAGCTGGAAGATGAAACAATATATTGGGCTGGCCAAAAATTTCGTTTGGGTTTTCCCATCCAATGTTTTGGAAACCCGAACGAATTTTTTGGCCAAGCCAATACATTACAACAGAGAATAAATTAACTCAAAAAATTGACAAGAGACTCAGGGATCTGTGGGACTATAACAAAAGATCTAACATTTGAGAGTCAGAGTCCCAGAAGGAGAAGAAAAAGAGGGCAGGCCTGAAAAAGCACTCAAAGAAATAATGGCTGAAAACTTCTTAAATTTGGCAAGTGCGCGCGCACACACACACACACACACGCACACGTCCAGAATCAAGATGCTGAGCAAAACCCAAACAGGATAAGCTCAAAGAAATCTACACCAAGACACATCATAGTCAATATTATGAAAACTAAAGACAAAGAAAATACTGTGAAAGCAGCAACACAGAAATGGCATTTTACCTACAGAGGAAGATCTATCTGAATGACAGTGGATTTCTCATCAGAAATCCTTCCAGAAGCCATAAGGGAGCAACAGAACATTCTTCAAGTGTTGAAAAAGAAAAAGGACTATCAATCCAGAATACTATATCCAGCGAAAATTCTTCAAAAACTAAGAGAAAATCAAGACATTCTCAGATAAAGGAAAGCTAAGAGAATGTGTCTCCAGCAGTTTTACACCCCCAATCAAAAAAATCTAAAGAAAATTCTTTAAACAGAAAGGAAATGATAAAAGAAAAAACACTTTGAATATCAAGAAAGAAAAGAAAATAATGTGGTAAGGAAAAATGCAGCTAAATACAGTAGATTTTCTTTCTTCTTTTTTTTTTGGTACACGGGCCTCTCACTGCTGTGGCCTCTCCCGTTGTGGAGCACAGGCTCCGGACACGCAGGCCCAGCAGCCATGGCTCACAAGCCTAGCCACTCTGCGGCATGTGGGATCTTCCCGGACCGGGGCACGAACCTGCATCCCCTGCATCGGCAGGCAGACCCTCAACCACTGCGCCACCAGGGAAGACCCTCCTTCTTCTTTTGAGTTTTCTAAATTATGTTTGATAATGGAAACAAACATTATAATGCATCTAATGTGGTTCTAAATGAATGTAGAAGAAATATTTAAGAAAGTTACACTGTAAATAGAGAAGAGTAAAGGCATATAAATGGAGGTAAGGCTTTTACACTTCACTTCAACTGGTAAGAGGATAGTGTCAAAGCAAACAGAAATAAGGAAATAATTTTTAAAAAGATAAGAGCAGAAATCAATGAAATTCAAAACTGAAAATCAATACATGAAATCAATGAAACAAAGTCCTGGTTGTTTGAAAAGATCAATAAAATTGACAAACCTCTAGTGAGACTGCAAAGAAAAAAAAAAGAAGGTATAAATTACTAATATCAGACCTCAAAAAGATAATAAATGAGTACTACAAGAAGTTCTACACACATAAATTTGACAACTTAGGAAAAAATGGACCAATTCCTCAAAAAACACAAACTATCACAACCAACCCAATATGACACAGATAATTTAAATAGATCTACAGCAATCAAGGGAATTAAATTTATAAACTTAAAAACTCCCAACTTTTTTCCCTACTAAGAAATTTCCAGATCCAAAACTAAAAATACAATACCATTTACAATTGCCAAAAAGGCATACTTACCTGTAAATCTAATAAAACATGCACAGTAATTGTATGCCAGAAACTTCAGAACTTCAGAATGAGACCTTATTTGGAAATACAGTCTTTTCAGATATAATCATGTTATGATAAGGTTATACCAGATCAGGGTGAGACCTAATCCAATGACCAGGATCTTTATAAGAAGAGAGAATTTTGGACATGAATTCTGAGGGGTCACTAATCAATCTAGTACGTACAACATGCATCTGTTCAGGCCTATTCCTTATGTAAACAAAATTCTGCAAGTATTATTACAAATTGAAATCATGTTTGCACACATTGTTGTGCAATTTATTGTTTTCTCTAATATTACTGACATTAGCTCATGATGCTACATATAGGTTCATCCCATTTTTAAAAAACTGTTTCATAGTATGCTTTATACTATAGAACATGACACCAGAACTGAGGCTGTTTATATTACCACAAGTATTTCCTACCTACAATTCATCACTCACTATTCTAGGTTAATATAGAGACAAAAGCACTGTAGGCACTGAAGATAGAAACAGCATGATCTGGGCAAATAGCAGCACCTTAAATAAAAATACTTACAATAACTAGCAAAGAACCACCCCAAATAAACATTAATTAAATTGAGTTGATCTGAATAGTGATAAACTAATAGAAGTTTAATTAAATCCTTTTCATGTTGTGAAAAACAGCCTTAGACTTAGGACTCCAGACGTAACTATAAAATAATGAGACTGAATCAACTTTATAAGCTCACAAACATACTCACACACAATGTCACACCTTTATATAGTCATATACTGTGTGAACTGATGCCTGAAATCAGAGAGAAGTCAACAACTGACAATATAAAAACAGACACTAATACTTATTACTTTCGTGTGCACAATAATATAAAAAAGCCTCCGATTACTTAGCCTCCTAGACCCAGATTGTGCTGTTCACTAACATGCTCAAATTAGTTATGCAAATCCTGTGCCATATTATGCCTCTCCACCATATGTGACTAGTTACCACAGCAGTCAGCTTACGTGCATATTTTCCATAGCAACCTAGGAATCTTTACTCTACAGAGACCTAAGTGAGACAGAATTGAAAGCAATTCCAAAAGCAATATGAAATATAAATGTTGGCAATATCCCCCGAATCTTTCTTTAAAACAACAAACTTAGCATTGACTTTTAAATACCACAGCCTCCGGACAGTTCTCTTTTATATTATATCAGCAACTCTTTCCTGTTGGAAATATAAAACTCTTTGAAACATATATGATTTGGAGGCATAAAGGGGAGTTTTTCTCCAGGTTCATTCTAGAGAGTCGATGAACTGGCCTCCATCTATAGTGTAGGAGAATTACAAAAAAGGGTTAAGAAGACTGAACGGTGCTACCTGAATGCAAGCTGTAAACTGAAGTTCCATATAGTGATTCCATGCACTTGGCTTTTTCATTGGCTCACTGTGTTGTTACAACTCAGACTACAGACTTGTACCTCAGTGCTTGTACCAAACTAAGCTGGAATTTCCCCTTGATGTGTTGGTCTTTTGAGAGCAGTTATCCAGCCAGTTATATTCATTTCATCTTTGATATTTAATAGGAAGGCTGTTTGTCCTTAAAAGGTCTCCAGATCCACTGTATACAGAGGAAATATATTCATGAGAAACAGGATTCCAGATGCTTCATTCATTTACATTAGGCTTAATCCAGGTACAGAATTGAAGATACATACACACAAATTAAGCCTGAGCAGTGGTCCTGGTACTGGGTTAAATTTACTTGAGGATAACATTATCAGTGGCTGCCATTATTTGAGCATTTATGTGCCAGGCACTATACTTGTTCTCTAGATCCATTATGATGAATCGTCACAGCAGTCCTGTAAGAAACAGCAGACTGTCTGCATTTCCTCGATGAGATAACTGAGGCACAGAGAAGATACTTACCCCTCCCCCAAAGTTACCTGGCTAGAAAATAATAGGAGTAAGATCAAAAGCCAGGTTTGTCAACTCTAAGAACCAGCATCATTCCATTATTCTCTGGAATATATGGAAGAGAAAAAAGAGAAAAGAGTTAAGGCTTGGAAGAAAGAGCCCAGTGTGGGACCCAAAGCCACGCCCCAGTTTGGGAATGCCAGACAAGAATGTCAGGTGGAGTAAGAGATTCTGAGGCAATCCTAGGCTGCCCTCAGAATGATACCAGGTCTTTTGCGGGTGTCGTCCTCAGTTAAGCAGTGGCTCATCCATGGTTCTCCTGGATGCTTTACACCTCATATCTTTAAACTTTTGGGACAAAAGATAACTTCTCTAACACTGATCACACACCTAACAGAACATGTTGCTATAACTCAGGTTTTTCAGTATTTCAGTGTTATATCCCCTCACTCCCCTGCCAGCACATACACCTCCCATTGCAAAGGGACTGAACTTTTCTCATCCTTCTAACATTTGGAAATGCAGGGTGCTGCCTATTTCAGAGCCAGAAGCTGTAACAGAAAGGTGTAGACAGCATATTTTACTTATTGCTGCATTATTTGCCTGCAGAGCTATCACCTTAGGGGAAATAGTCTACCCCATCCCTAACACAGTACTATGGAAAGCAAAAGTAACCTACTGCTTAGTCTTTAGCAAAATAAGCTTATAGAATTTTACATTTGCTTCTCATATGACAAGACTCTCTCAAAGACAGTTTGTCGTGGACTGCTCAGCTAGGTGGAAGGGAAGGGCTCCCATTTGCTGTGGCATCTGTGTGGATCAGACAGTGTGCCCAGGAGTCTCTGAGCCTGCACCTCAGCATGCTGGGCACTGGATGGGCAGGCTGGTGTGCTATCGAAGAATTCACTCTTGGGACCTCAAATTCTGTGAACTGGTTATGGATTAGATGATAATCTAAGCACTTCCTGCTCTGCATCTCTAGATTACAGATACCCATAGCCACTCAGGTGATCAAGCCAAAACAAAAATCCGTGTCTATCCCAAGCTTTGGCCTGTCAGTGGCTCTCCACGGTCTGTGCGGTCAGATCTAAGCCCCCAGCATGACGCTTCAGAACCCCCCCGACCCAGCCTCAATTGCTACCCCTCTCTCCACTGTCTCCTTGCTCTGAAATGCTGAATTACTTGCAGTTCCCTCCGTATATCATGCTGCTTCTCATCTCTGAACATTGGCTCATGTTCGTCTCTCTTCTTAGAAGGACCTACCCTCCCTTCCTCACCCTCACCTGCCGAATTTGTCTGGCCAACTTCACTCACTGGTTAGGATCACCGCTCCCTCCAGGCTAAGTGAGATACCTCTTCTCTGTGCTTCATAATATTCTTACACTGTTATTCATCACACTTACACTGTTGTATTATGATTATAACAGTATGGTGTTATTTATTTTCTGTAAATAACAGAAAGGTGTTATTTCCTTAGGAAAGTCTCTTGCAGTAAAAGATCTGCTTTTAAAAAAAGGCATGCTGGGCTTCCCTGGTGGCGCAGTGGTTGAGAGTCCGCCTGCCGACGCAGGGGACATGGGTTCGTGCCCCGGTCCGGGAGGATCCCACATGCCGTGAGCCATGGCCGTTGAGCCTGCGCGTCCGGAGCCTGTGCTCCACAGCGGGAGAGGCCACAACAGTAAGAGGCCCGCGTACCGAAAAAAAAAAAAAAAAAAAAAAAAAAAAGGCATGCTTTGATAAACCTGTGTAGATCCCTGGCCTGATAGGGCTGCTTCCTGCAATTCAAGCAGAGAAGGAGGGATGCATTCAGAAGGAGAAAGGAGAGAAGGCTTTAGAAGAGGAAAATGAGTATGAGGGGACCAGCATCAGAGGCAGAGGTGAAGAGGAAGCCAGCAAGATAGTAGGAAAATCCATTATCTGAAATGTGTGACACATTCACCATGACTAGGCAGTTACTATCCAGCAAAATTACTCAACTCCCAAATTGTTCGTGGCAAAAATAAAAGTGGTGTCTGGGGCAAACTGAGAAAGAGGCTTTGCTTTATGTTTGCACTTACTGAGAGAGTAGATAACAGTATCTGTGTTGATACAGAAACACTGGAACACTGGAGACAGGAAGACATAGAAAGTAAGTCACAGAAACTTGCAGAAAATGTGGAGAGAGGTTTTGACTGTCCCAGGGTGTAGAATTGTGATTCAGTCGAAGTTTGACAACATCTCCAGAAGGAAGAAGTTCTTAGCGATTGCTGCCTTATATAATTATATGAAATATTTCTGCTTCCCTGACCAGCCTGGGAAATTCCCTCCTTGCTGCATTACCAAGGCTATTCTAGCTCCTGGCACATTGTAGCTGTTCAATAAGTACTAGGTAAATCAATATTATTCATATTCGATATGAGTTGGTGGTTTAAAGTAAATTTACAAGAATTGTATCTCGAAAAATTTTCCGGGACCCTGGAGATAGCTAGAGATAGTCTGTTCATTAAGAAGAATGCGAGTTATAAATTAAGAAAGAGCCTAAGCAAAACTAAATTAAGAAGGTCAATTTGCTGAAAAATTCATTTAAGGATTTTCAAAGCCATGTATAAATGAGTCTTAGATTATCTGCCCCAGTGCTCACATCTATTTGCTGGGAGAAATGCAGAGAATGAATTATGATGGGATGTCTCCCACATGTGAGGAGATCAGACACCACTAAACAGCACACCATCCCATAGGTGGGGATTCAAGCCAGCTCCCTCTCTCACCTGGAGCTGAAAGTGCATTCACGGCATTTTTCACATATCAAGCCCCAATGTAGCAACTGTCCCAATAGGGGTGACACTGGTATTGTCTGTTACTCTTTCATTTTGCTGCAAGCAGCTTTCAATTTGTCCTACCAGGCTAGACCTGTCTGGGGTAAACATAAGCTCTGGATGGTCAAGTGTGACACCATGGGGATCGCCAGGTCACTCTGGAGTACTAATATAACACCTTTGGAAGGTACTCTGCACACATTCTGGCACCTGGAGCAGAGGGAACTTGATTTGATAGTAGGCTGACTTCAATTTATTAAAGGTGTAAACAGAGGTCTGCCTCCAGAGGAGAAGCAAATGCGGACATCTGGTACCATTTTATTGTTCCTAACTCCATTCATCTGAAAACGAAACCGGCCACTGAAAAACCTTAGAGCACAAGTTGTTCAAAACCTTCATCTGAAATCAAACTGGACCAAGAATGTTGGTAATGGTGGCCAGAGCCCCCTGTACCTTCCACACCCCACGGACATTTACAAACCCTTTTTTCTCTTAAGGAGCCTAAGAATCTAATGAATTTTCTTCTGCCTTTCCCCATGGTCTCAGTTTTCTCATTTGCAAAGCAGTCAAGGTATTTTTTGATTCATAGAATGGTTGATAATAACTGCAGTAGTTGCCACCTTTGGGGCATTTATTGGGTGTCAGAGGCTATACCATGTGGCTTCTACATAGGATCTCTAATTCACACAACTGCCTTGCAAGAAAGCTGTTCTTAGACTCACAGACATAGAAAACAAACTTACGGTTACCAAAGGAGAAGGGGCGGGGGAGGGATCAATTAGGAAGCTGGGATTAACAGATATACACTACTATATATAAAACAGATGAACAACAAGGACCTACTGTGTAGCACAGGGAACTATATTCAATATCTTGTAATAACCTATAATGGAAAAGAATCTGAAAAACATATATATATGTAACTGAGTCATTTTGCTGTACACCTGAAACATTGTAAATCAACTATACTTGAATTTTAAAAAATTCCTTAAAAAAAAAGAAAGCTATTCTTATCCTCACTTTATCAAGAAGGAAGCTGAGGTCAGTGAAGTGAGGTATCTTCAATATCACACAGCTAGTAAACAGTGATGCTGGAACTGGAATAGAGATCTAACTCATACTCTCAACCACTATGGTCAAATTTCCTTAGAAGTAAATGAAATAATATACATAAAAATTTTTGTAAACTGTAAATCAAAGCCAAAAATATAATGGAAAGATAGTTATTTTGTACTTCAATGGCTTATGAACAGCCATCACCGCCATTCTGTCATTGTATGGCCTTTGCCAAACCACCAAACCTTCCAGTGCTTCAGTTTCTGCATCTGTAAAATAGGGATGCTATTACCTATTTTTGTTTTTTTTCTTTTTGCGGTATGCGGGCCTCTCACTGTTGTGGCCTCTCCCGTTGCAGAGCACAGGCTCCGGATGCGCAGGCCCAGCGGCCATGGCTCACGGGCCCAGCCGCTCCGCGGCATATGGGATCCTCCCAGACCGGGGCACGAACCCGTATCCCCTGCATCGGCAGGCAGACTCTCAACCACTGCGCCACCAGGGAGGCCCGCTATTACCTATTTAATTACCTATTTCCTCCAAGTTCTACTCACTTGCAGAACTGGTGCTAAGAGCACAATAGATAACGGATGTGAAAGTTATTTGTAAACTGTAAAGCACAAGCATGAGGTGCTGTTTTTTGAAGGAAAAAGGCATAAATTAGGGCATTCAGGTCAATGCGGGCTTTGAAAGAGGAGAAAGGCTCCCTCAGATTGGTGTTTAATCCACTGCTACTTTGTGGAGGAAGCTATTTCATTGAGTAATTTGAGTATCCCAAAGCACAGTGCTTTTCCCAGAGAACTGCCCTTTCAGTGCTGGTGACTGATCTAGCAAAGCAAAGGGGCCTCCTGAGGAGGGCAGAGAGCCAAGCTTCCCGCTCACCAAGGACGTAAATCCTGAGAGAAGCAGTCTCCTTAGGCTTGGAGTGGAAACCCACATTCCACTTGTTTCATCCAGGAAGACATCTAGATGTGCCCAGCATGAAAGCTAGCCAATGACACACATTCCTAAGCTTGCACCTCAGATTTGGAGGGCTGCTTTAGGGAGTAGATCTACAAAGATCCCCTGGATAACTAGCCAATAAGTTCTGAATCTCAGGTTAACAAAGATAATGTCTACGACAGCCAGCCTGCACCTATGCCCCAGCCACTTCTGATAATCCGTGGCTTATGTGTATAGGAGAGAATGACCATCCTGTTGTAGTCTTAGGTTAATACCTATTATGCATTTTCTATGGTGATTTGCTAGTGTAAGTGTAGCAATGCTTTTATCAATGGGCTAAGACCTTACTCTGGCAAAGAGATATCTTCACCTTGAATGTCACAGAAAAATCATCTGCTACTCAGATGGTAGGGATTTGCCTTAAACAAGACAAGACTGAAAGAAGAAGGGGTGGGTGCTATTGCAGTTAAATCTGTGGACAAATAATTAAGGGGGTGATAGGACAGGTCATCTGCTGAGAATATTTTTTCTCCTCCTTTAAAGAAATCATAACCATAAAAGTATGTATTAATATTAATATTACCACTAATAGAATGGTATTAGTGCTTCACTCAATCCTGAGCACATGCCAAGTAAATGCTTTATAAATAAATAATTTTTTCTAATATCTAAACTACTCCCTCACAACTCCTAAGTTCTGAAATATTTCTTTATACTATTTCATGATACTTCTCTATCAGTCAGGAGAATGTCCTCAAGACACACTGCAGAATTCAAAACTTCCACATGGAGGATAGTGATTGACTGGCATTATGCCTTCAAGAAATTCTGTCTATTTATTATTCATGCAAGTAATACTCTGTTTCACCTATGCCTAGTACAGTGTCTAACATCTACATCCTCACTGAAGGTTTATTGTTTTGAAATCAATATGCCCTGCATAAAGGAGAGGAAATTTTTAGGTTTTCTTTTTTTTAAGAAATCAAAACCTTCAGTGAGTTATTTCCCTCTCTTTTCCATCACTTTTGCATTTATTTCCTTTCTAACTCAGGTTTAACTCATATTAACAAATTCATATTCATTTTTTTCACCAACATATCCAATAAATATTTATTATACTATTGTATTATATAAATATACTTATGTTCAAGAAACTCAGGCAGATTTACCATGAAGCTAATGAAGCTCCTCACTTGCACGAGATCCTTCCAAAGCCCTGTATCTAATTTTGCAATTACAATTTGTTTTCATTTCCTTAAAGTTCACCCTGCCAAATTACAGAATGTTTGGGCCCACAAAAATCGAGTCCATCTCTATAAAAACTTTATTATATGTTTTAATCGTGTAAGGTACATGTTGTATAGGCATAGGACCTGAGAATTATAGAGGTAAATGACTTGTCCAGGTTCTCATCTTGAGTGGCAAACTAATGAATCAAGCTGAGATCTTTTGCCTCTAAATCCAGGACTTTTTTTTTTTTTTTTTTTTTTTTTTTTTTTTTTTTTAGCGGTATGCGGGCCTCTCACTGTTGTGGCCTCTCCCGTTACGGAACACAGGCTCCGGACGCGCAGGCTCAGCGGCCATGGCTCATGGGCCCAGTCGCTCCACGGCATGTGGGATCTTCCCAGACCGGGGCATGAACCCGTGTCCCCTGCATCGGCAGGCGGACTCTCAACCACTGCACCACCAGGGAAGCCCCAGGACTTTTTGATTAAGCTATGATGCCTCCTTCTCAGATCTGAAGAACACTGCCATATTGTGTTCTCCAGGGTGTTCATTTTCATCATCACTGAAATAACCTATTTCTCTCAAAGGTGGTCAGAAATTAACACATTTGTTGAGAGCTCATTACTCACCAGGGATTCTACCAGGTGCTTTGCATGTGCATGCACACATGCACACACACACACACTCACCCATGTACACATAAACGTACAATTTCTTTTTCTTGAGAAAAACAAGGCTTCAAAAAGGTGACTTGCTGGAAATCTCATAATAGAAAGTGTGTGATATTTGCAACTACATCTACCTGACTCTGAAGCCTATGATTTTTCTATTATATAAGGCTGCTTCTCCTTTTTGTCAAATCTAGACAAAGTAGTCACTTCACAGAAGAAGTCATCTCTCGGACTTTCAGTGCATGTCAATAGTGGTTTTTCTTCATTGACACTAGGAAGCAAAAAGCCATCACCCAATCTCTTCAGATTCAAATGTCACAGGGGAGCAGTTGAGATATATAACATCACTCAAACAGTCCATCTACTGAAAAAGTGACCTTTTCATACTTGTATCTCTAGTACTGTCATATTTCTTAGACAGGGGAGATAATCCTATAAAAACCTCCCCCTGCAATCCAAGCCTGTTGTAATCCCCAGATCCACCCCTCACATCTCAGATAGGACAAGCCATCTAAATTTCCATTGTCCTGCCAAGGAGCAGACTTCAATTTAATAGGAAACCTTGGATAATCAAGATGCAGTCTCACCAGAGACATTAGAAATGATGACAGCACATGCCCAGACTGAGCCAAATGACTTTGCATCCCAGGAATTGAAAGCAGCAGTTGCAATTCCACACCTCAAGAGTAATCACATAGGGTGTGCCCCGCCGCCATGGGAGGAGCCCTGAACAGAGCTGTAGCACCACTGCTGTGTGGCATAGAGCCTCCCTCACCTCTGGATGCTGACACATCTGGGGACCCCTCTGGACCAGACTTGCACAGGCTTTCTTGGAGGTTTATGAATCTGCTACAAGGGTGGCCTCTCAGGCCCCTCCCAAAAGGAATCATTCTCAGGAAAGCTAGAACCAGGGTCGCCAGAGTAAAGAATCCCTCAGACTGGGTGTAGGACTACTGCTCATCGTGGAATTAAAAGCACAAGAGTCCACAGAAAATTACATATGTGGTTCAGAACAAAAATTAAATACAACAGCAATTAAAACTATTCTACCAAACACAGAAAATACCACAGGACTCCCCTCTGCCCCCAACCTCTGCCCTTCCCCCAGGATTAAAACCTGAGATGTTCAGAACCATTAGCAGGGCTCAAGCTGATTCTAATAGAAAACCAAGAAACAATATAATTTATTCCTTTCCAATAGCCTCCTCATGATGGCCTTAGTTCACAATGATCCTCACCTTTCAACGGCTACTCTCCCCTTCTAGTTTCTTTCTCTTCCAGTCCATCTTCTACATTGCTGCTGGAGTATTTTTCTAAAGCGCACAGATAACCGTGCCTTGCCCCTCTCAGAATCCTCTGGCTCTTTATTGCCTGACGGATACAGTACAGGACCCCTGGTCTCATGGCCAATGCTCTTCACAATCTTCACCAAACTTTCTTTGTAACCCTGATGCACCTTTTACTCCAGCCTCGTGATACACCTAATGTCACCAAGACACACCATACTTTCTTATATCTCTGTCCAGTGGACCTTGGCTTCTGCTCCTAAAGAGACCTTTTCTATTTGAAGCATGGAGAATTGCTATTCATCTTTCAGACCCAACTCAAATATCTTTTTTATTTGAGAGACTGAGCCCCATTCCCCCATAATGAATCAATCTTTCTACTGGGATTCCACAGGATTTGCGCATAAAACTATGGAAACACTCATTACAATGCACTGTAAGTGCTGCTCAAATGGGTATTTTCCCCAAGAGACTGTGAACTTAGCAAGGGCTGTGTTCTTTGTTATTCTACTTTACATTACTCTGGGTACTCAGCATGGAGTAGCTAGACTACAAATGTCAGCAGAATATTAAAGAATGAACGAATGAGCAATGAATAGAAAAATTGAATATAAGCAAAAGCAGAAAAAAGCATCAAATATGACACAAGGGGATATAATATATAAATTAGTGCCTTTAAATTTTTTTACCTAATGATAACCATTTTTCCAAAGTCATTTCATTCGAGTGCTATACCATGGTTCTTTTCTATAGTAGAAGAAATAATGAACAACTATTTTTTTCTCCAGAGACAGGTAATCTTACTTACTACATGCTCATGATCCATTAATATATAGAACTCTAACAATAGCCTGTATCAGGGGGGGTCAGTAAATCTTTTCTATAAAGTACAGACAGTAAATATTTTAGGCTTTGCAGGTGCTATGGTCCCTGTCATTTGTCCTTATAATGTGGAAGAACTGAATAGATAATACATAAATCAATGGACATGGAGTATTCTAATAAAACTTTATTTATGGGCACTGAAATTTGAATGTTATATCATTTTTGTGTTTCACAAAATATTTTTTTCTTGATTCTTTTTCAGCTATTTAAAAACATAAAAAATCATGTATGAAATGAATTGTACAAAAACAGGTGTTGGGCAAAATTTGGCCCATGAGCTATATGCTGAATTATCGTTTATAAAATTTTTTAAAAAAACTTTGACTCAAATGTTAGTCATTGTTTTATGGAGCTCTTTCCCAATATAAAATATTCTTTGTCACTGAAAATAATAAATGCTTGAGCATTGCAAAGAGTCAGAAACATGAAATAAAAAGCAAGATGAATGATTTGTCACATTGACTGTAAAGACCTAAGCAGTTTATTGGTGTATTCACACTGCAGGATGGAAAATGGTGGTAACTTTTTTTTTTCCTTCTCAAATAAGAAAGGCCAAAAGCAACCTGCAGAATGTTACATCAGCAGATTGGTCATGATCAGCCTATGTTGATTGTATGACTCTGATGAAAAATTCAAAATGTCTCATAAAACACATTCATTGCCAAACATAACTGGGTGTTTTTGCTGAGATGTGCCACATATTGGTATCACAATCAATATTTATCAAAGCAAAATTCTGAGAGAAAGAATCATTTTGGAGAATAATCTCCATTGCCTTCCAGAAAATGTAACCCATAGGCAGCAACTGCATCACTGCAGTTCAAATCTGTGCAGGAGCCAGATCAAGTCTCTTCTTAGAATGTCCAAAACACTTTACATGGCAAAGTGCTTTCCAATTATTTATTAGTTAATTAAACTCACTAGCTCCGCCTCCCACTCCCAGTGATGTTGAGACAGCATTGTTTTGTTTTGTTTTGTTTTGTTGCGGTACGTGGGCCTCTCACTGTTGTGGCCTCTCCCGTTGCAGAGCACAGGCTCCGGACGCGCAGGCTCAGCGGCCATGGCTCATGGGCCCAGCCGCTCCGCGGCATGTGGGATCTTCCCGGACCAGAGCACGAACCCGTGTCCCCTGCATCGGCAGGTGGACTCCCAACCACTGAGCCACCAGGGAAGCCCAGAGACAGCGTTTTATAAATGGCGAAATCAAGACATTTATTATCTATAGAAAGTGACTGTTATGATTATTAAATGATAATGGGAAGGAGGGGCAAGGTTATTTTTTAAAGCAAATTAATGGGCAAGAAGTAGAAATAATTAATTAGATAGAGATGGTGAAAGCATTTTAAATGCAAGGGAGCACCAGCTCAGTTATTAAAGTCTGTTTAGTTATTTTCCAAAAATTTACACTCCCCCCAAAAGTTTTTTATGAAACATTAGGGACCATTTTTATCCCCATTTCATTTTAGAAGATGAACCCTGTGGAGTTTAAAGAAACTGTCAAGCTGAAATGGCAGGGTCACTCTGGCTTTCCAGGAACTCAATGTGGCTAAGATGTAAAGATGGTGGTGCTTCTAAACGTCATGACATTTTCTTGCAGAAAGAGAAGGACTGGCACTTGTAAACCTTGACATATGTCTGGACTTTTCAGAAACACAAAGAACACAGAAGAAATACTGTCACCACAATTATATTTTCAAGGAAAAAAAAATGGGTAAAAGGAACTGGTATTTGCTCCTTTATCAAAATTTCTCCACCTTGGTTGAGCCATACTACTTATAAACTAGCTTGTACACTGTTATGTAGTTATCCCAATTCCTTTGTGAGATAAGGAATAAAGATTCCTTATCTTTCTAGGATAGCAATAAAGATTCCTATCTTCAAAATGAAGATAGATACCATATTTTAAAAATACTTTTGATGCATCAGTTTCTTCATCTAAAAATGGCACTATAAAAGCAGCTACTTTATTAGGTTTTGTGAAGGTTATTTAAGAATGCTGACATGTACACACTGCTATATTTTAAATGGATAACCCACAAGGACCTACTGTGTAGCACAGGGAACTCTGTTCAATATTCTGTAACAACCTACTTGGGAAAAGAATCTGAAAAAGAATAGGTACATGTATATGTATAATTGAATCATTTTGTTGTACACCTGAAACTAACACAACATTGTTAATTAACTATACTCCAATAGAAAATAAAAAGTGTAAAAATAAAAGGCACATGAAACATATTTCTTAGTATAAAGCAAGTGTTCAATACATGTAAGCTCTAATTAAAAGTGCTCAGTAAACATTTGTTGAATAATGTATTGACGAAGGAAGAAATAAATGAATTAATGAATGAATAGCATTGTAGCATCTGATTACTGTGTAGAGCTTGCAAGTTTTCACTGACTCTTAGGAATCCACTGAAGAAAGCCATCAAGTCCTTAAGATGAGCACTAGATATTACAGGAAGTTCATTTCCTGTTATATTCATATTTCTCCACTGCAGCCACCCCAGCCTGGCCTGTTTGTTCCTTGAAAATGCCAGACATGCTTCTACATCTAAGCCTTTTCACTTGCTATTCTCTCTGCCTTTCTCTGGGTATTACAATGGCTTGGTCTCTCACCTCCTGAAGGTATTTACTTGAATGCCACCTTCTCAAGAGGCTTTCCTGAACCATCCTATTTAAAATTTACCCTCTCCCCCAACTACACACACGTCCTAGTCCCTTACCCTGCTCTGTTTTCTCTACAGCATATATCATCATCAGACATAACAAAAATATTGGGTTGGCCAAAAAGTTTGTTCGGGTTTTTGGCAGGCTGTTATGAAAACCCGAACGAACTTTTTGGCCAGCACCAATATATTCCTTACTTATTTTTATTTGGAATGTTACCTCCATTATGTCTGGCATTCCAGTCTGTTTTGTTCACTACTTTAGAAGAAAAGCCTTTAGAAAAATGTCTGGTACATAGTAGGTGCTCAATGATATTTGATGAATGGATGAATGAACCACACAAACAAAAATATAACATAAAGAACAAAGGTAGCATGGCTCTGCTCATTCATTACAAAAATATTGATCGGCAGGAATGATGAAAGGCACCTGAGTGAGTTATAAAGATAAGTAAGGCAATCTCTGTGAGGAGGATGGAATTAACAAGCTGGCATTGTGGGTTTCAACAGCACTACTTCCTTCTTGCCCCAAACTCAGCTATTGCTCTGTGCCCCTCTCACCCGTAGCAAATCTAAAATCCTCGCAGTCCTAACAGCCAAACACCCTGTAGGCAGAACTGCAGCCTAGCAAGAGAAACACTGACTTCAAGCTGCCCTCTCATCATCTGTTCACATCTTCACAAATTCAGGCAGCTGATAAACATTTAATGAAGGCCTACAAGGTCCTTACTCTTTGCTAGGTACTGCAGGCATTCAGAGGACTTAAGGAATAGTTGCTGACTTTCACAGAAGAGGAAACAATGTTAAAATTATGAAGAGGTGACTAACAAAAAACAAAATCCTCAGTAACTGTAAAATGTTTGATTCCAAACAGCAAGTACTATGGGATTTGTAAGGAAGGGAAGAGAAATCACCTCATCTGGGATGATTCCTGGGTAATAATTTAATGAGTGACATGGGAGATGATGTATCCTCTTTCTTGAGAAGCTTGTTTCTATGAAATTAGAAGAAAATGAATCCTTATCTACCACTACCAAGCAATAAGGCATCATGCTAGGTACCTTCACCTAAGTTTTTATATACCTTGTGACAACTCAGCAAACTTGGTCAAATTATTCCCATTTTTATGGAAGAATTAAGGCTCAGAGAAGTTATACTACTTGCCAAAGGTGTGCAGAGTTGCCCAATGCCAACGGCCGTGTTCTGAGGACCACGCAGGACTGTGTACGGTCATGTACCAAACTGTGCGTCTGAGACTTAAGCATTGTAACATTCAAAGCTAACAATTACTAGATGGCCACAGTGCACATGGCAGATTACAAGGGCTCTCGTGTCTGCAGGTGGCCTCCCCCAAATCCACACCTCCTGCATTATATGGATTCAGGCATTTGTTCTCCACCGGAAACACTGTTTCTATCTAAATTGACCTTGACTGTGGGCTCCTGACATTTGGAACCTTCAGAACTGTAAGGAAAAATCAATGTGGGTGTGAGAAATACTCTTTAAAGTCTGTAAATTAACATACTTAATCACTTATTCATCTTGATTTAATCTCCTAAGACTGGAGAGACAGTCTCCAACAAGAAACAATCTTTGGTGGGGAGTTATGTGCTCAAGCTCTGGCTACAGTGTTGTATGGCCTTTGAACATCCACAAAGGGAGGAGACCTGACTTTGAATCCCAGCTTGATATCCACACACTGAGAGTCTGTGACAAGATCCCCCTACTGTATTCACATTTGTACAATGAGGAAGAGAAGGTAGACAGAATGTGCTGTTCCTTCTAAATCATAAGGCCTGAGCTGACAAACTAAACATACTCATGGGAGGCTTCCATAAACTATAAGGACCTTGCAACTTTTCTACCAAACTCTTGACCTGATGGGACCCTTTTCAACTTAACGGTTTCTCCTGAAAGAGTCACCATCTCTGAGAAATGTGCTATTTAAAAAGCCACCAGAAAAACAAAAGCAATTAAATCCAGGAATGTAGTAAACTGTGATAAACGTGTTCATTGACTCCTGCTGGTGTTTATATTCCTATTTCTCTTCTGCCTGTCAGACTCATTTCAGACTCCTATAATTACTGAGGGCAACCATCTCATCCAAAAGCATCCTTACAGTTTAGTCTGTCTGAATTAGCAGGTGATTTCAGCAACTTCTGATCATCATCCTTATTATTTCAAATCACATTATAAACCAACAGGATGCAAAATTATACTGGTTCACATAGTGTTTCAATTACTGTCTTTTCTATAGACATGCACCCTTCCTCACTTGTTCACCTTCTGCATCAGTTACAGAATGTTTTCTTTCCCTTCTTTTTCTCCCTCTAAATGTGGCTTTGTTACCTTGCCTTGCCTGAGATCTTCTCTAACCCTTCTCTTATCTCTTAGTTTCTTCTCCGTCCAACCAGGAAAATATCAATATGTAATGATTTGATATAGAGAACACTTCCTCAGTGTTTAGCTTTTGTGTTTTTGACTTTGGGGGGGGGTTGTTTTATTTTTCAGTCCTCAGCATGCATCCTATTCTAACTTCTACTAACATGCTCCAGTATTTGACTTCTGGAATTCATTCTGCATCTACAGACTTGCTAAAGTGTAAGAGATGGAGTAGGGAGACTCTTGGAGGCAAAACATACAAAATTGTCCCCATCACATGGCTTAAAGCTCAGTGCTGCCTTCCCCAAACAAATAACTGCAATTTTCTCTTGAAATTGTTCTTCAACTCTTCAGTTTGAGAAATACTATTTCTCCCAAGCTATGATGTCTTTACCTTTGACATTTATACTTTCACATTTATACTTGAGTTAATTAGCCCAGTCCTATTTTGAGCCCCAGGGAGGGGCCCAGAAATAGTGCTTTATTCAGCTGTATGTGACATGGTCGAGAAACAGGTTACAAAGGCACACTGCTACTGTCATTGCCATATCCTAAGTTGCCAAGTCCTCTCATAAGGGCTACTTTTGCAGCTACCTCCAGTCTCAATTTCCATTGATCCTTCTTCCACATAGCAGTCAGAGTGATCTCTCCAAAAGGAAGCCTTATATTTCCAGTTTTCTGTTCAAAACCATTCAATATTTGATAAAGTCCAAGCCCGGATATTCAATAAAGAATGGAAATAGAAAGACTTTCCAAAAAGGTTTTTCTGGAGAATGGAGCCCACATTTCTGCAGAGCTGGAACTCCCAGCTCAGGGTCTCTTCCCTCCGCCGTCACTGAACTGCCCCGGAGCGCAAGGGGAGGGTGGCCTCACTGAGGCTGCCGGCTCTGGAGGGGCCCCAGCAGCCGAAGCTGCGACAGTCCTAGGGACCGCGGGCTGGATAACTCATCCTGGGGTAAGCCAGCTGCCGTGTCAGGAGGACACTCAAGCAGCCCTAAGGAGAGATCCATGTGGCAAGGAACTGAGGCCTCCTACCTAGAGCCATGTGACTGAGTTATCTCAGAAGTCAAAAGATTCAATTTTATTTATTTTTGGTTATGGTGGGTCTTCGTTGCTGCACAGGGCTTCCCAACCTGGAGGTCCAGCAATGGAAGGAGGAATTCCTAGAGAATCAGACTTTGAAGGCTACTGGGATTTGATTGCAGGACTTCAACAGAACTTGGGGAAACAGAGACTCCACTCTTGGAGGGCACACACAAAGTAGTGTGAGCACTGGGACCCAGCATAATGAGCAGTGACCACAGGGGAGATTGAATCAGACCTACCTGCTAGTGTTGGGGGGTCTCCTGCAGAGGCAGGGGGTGGCTGTGTCTTACCATGAGGACAAGGACACTGGCAGCAGAAGTTCTGTGAAGTACTCCTTGGCATGAGCCCTCCCAGACTCTGCCATTAGCACCACCAAAGAGCCCAGGTAGGCTCCAGTGTTCGGTTGCCTCAGGCCAAACAACCAACAGGGAGGGAACCCAGCCCCACCCATCAGCAGACAAGTGGATTAAAGTTGTACTAAGATCTGCCCACCAGAGCAACAGTCAGCTCTACCCACCACCAGGCCCTCCCATCAGGAAACTTGCATAAGCCTCTTAGATATAGCCTCATCCACCAAAGGGCAGACAGCAGAAGCAAGAAGAACTACAACCCTGCAGCCTGTGGAACAAAAACCATATTCACAGAAAGACAAGATGAAAAGGCAGAGGGCTATGTACCAGATGAAGGAACAAGATAAAACCCCAGAAAAACAACTAAATGAACTGGAGATAGGCAACCTTCCAGAAAAAGAATTCAGAATAATGATACTGAAGATGATCCAGGACCTCAGGAAAAGAATGGAGGCAAAGATCGAGAAGATGCAAGGAATGTTTAACAAAGACCTAGAAGAATTAAAGAACAAACAAACAGAGATGAACAATACAATAACTGAAATGAAAACTACACTAGAAGGAATCAATAGCAGAATAACTGAGGCAGAAGAACAGATAAGTGACCTGGAAGACAGAAGGGTGGATTTCACTGCTGCAGAACAGAATAAAGAAAAAAGAATGAAAACAAATGCAGACAGCCTAAGAGACCTCTGGGACAACATTAAGCACAACAACATTTGCATTATAGGGGACCCAGAAGGAGAAGAGAGAGAGAAAGGACCAGAGAAAATATTTGAAGAGATTATAGTCAAAAATTTCCCTAACATGGGAAAGGAAATAGCCACCCAAGACCAGGAAGTGCAGAGACTCCCATACAGGATAAACCCAAGGAGAAACATGCCAAGAAACACAGTATTCAAATTGGCAAAAATGAAAGACAAAGAAAAATTATTAAAAGCAGCCAGGGAAGAATGACAAATAACATACAAGGGAACTCCCATAAGATTAACAGCTGATTTCTCAGCAGAAACTCTACAAGCCAGAAGGGAGTGGCATGATATACTTAAAGTGATGAAAAGGAAGAACCTACAAGCAAGATTACTCTACCCAGCAAGGATCTCATTCAGATTTGATGGAGAAATCAACAGCTTTACAGAAAAGCAAAAGCTAAGAGAATTCAGCACCACCAAACCAGCTCTACAACAAATGCTAAAGGAACTTCTCTAAGTGGGAAACACAAGAGAAGAAAAGGACCTACAAAAACAACCCCAAAACAATTAAGAAAATGGTAATAGGAACATACATATCAATAATTACCTTAAACGTGAATGGATTAAATGCTCCAACCAAAAGACACAGGCTTGATGAATGGATACAAAAGCAAGACCCATATATATGCTGTCTACGAGAGACCAACTTCAGACATAGGGACACATTCAGACTGAAAGTGAGGGGATGCAAAAAGATATTCCATGCAAATGGAAATCAAAAGAAAGCTGGAGTAGCTATACTCATATCAGATAAAATACACTTTAAAATAAAGAATGTTACAAAAGACAAGGAAGGACACTACATAATGATCAAGGGATCAATCCAAGAAGAAGATATAACAATTATAAATATATATATGCACCCAACATAGGAGCACCTCAATACATAAGGTAACTGCTAACAGCTATAAAAGAGGAAATCGACAGTAACACAATAATAGTGGGAGACTTTAACACCTCACTTACATCAATGGACAGATCATCCAAAATGAAAATAAATAAGGAAACACAAGCTTTAAATGACACGAGACCAGATAGATTTAATTGATATTTATAGGACATTCCATCCAAAAACAGCACATTACACTTTCTTCTTAAGTGCACACTGAACTTTCCCCAGGATAGATCACACCTTGGATCACAAATCAAGCCTCAGTAAATTTAAGAAAATTGAAATCATTACAAGCATCTTTTCTGACCACAACGCTATGAGATTAGAAATGAATTACATGGAAAAAAACATAAAAAAACACAAACACATGGAGGCTAAACAATATGTTACTAAATAAACAAGAGATCACTGAAGAAATCAAAGAGGAAATCAAAAAATACCTAGAGACAAATGACAATGAAAAAACGATGATCCAAAACCTACAGGATGCAGCAAAAGCAATTTTAAGAGGGAAGTTTATAGCTATACAAGCCTACATCAAGAAACAAGAAAAATCTCAAATAAACAATCTAACCTTACACGTAAAGGAACTAGAGAAAGAAAAACAAACAAAACCCAAAGTTAGCAGAAGGAAAGAAATCATAAAGATCAGAGCAGAAATAAATGAAATAGAAACAAAGAAAACAATAGCAAAGATCAATAAACCTTCTTTGAGAAGGTAAACAAAATTGATAAACCATTAGCCAGACTCACCAAGAAAAAGAGGGAAAGGACTCAAATCAATAAAATAAGAAATGAAAAAGGAGAAGATAGAATGGACACCGCAGAAATACAAAGCATGCTAAGAGACTACTACAAGCAACTCTATGCCAATAAAATGGACAACCTGGAAGAAATGGACAAATTCTTAGAAAGGTATAACCTTCCAAGATTGAACCAGGAAGAAATAGAAAATATGAAAAGACCAATCACAAGTAATGAAATTGAAACTGTGATTAAAAATCTTCCAACAAACAAAAGTCTAGGACCAGATGGCTTCACAGGTGAATTCTATCAAACACTTACAGAAGAGCTAACACCCATTCTTTTCAAACTCTTCCAAAAAATTGTGGACGAAGGAACACTCCCAAACTCATTCTATGAGGCCACCATCACCCTGATACCAAAATGAGACAAAGATACTACAAAAAAAGAAAATTACAGACCAATATCACTGATGAATATACATGCAAAAATCCTCAACAAAATACTAGCAAACAGAATCCAACAACATATTAAAAGGATCATACACCACGATCAAGTGGGATTTATCCCAGGGGTGCAAGGATTCTTCAACATATGCAAATCAATCAATGTAATACACCATATTAACAAATTGAAGAATAAAAACCATATCATCATCTCAATAGATGCAGAAAAAGTTTTCGACAAAATTCAACACCCATTTATGATAAAAACTCTCCAGAAAGTGGGCATAGAGGAAAACTAACTCAACATAATAAAGGCCATATATGACAAACCCACAGCAAACATCATTCTCAATGGTGAAAAACTGAAAGCATTTCCTCTAAGATCAGGAACAAGACAAGGAATTCCACTCTCATCACTATTATTCAACATAGTTTTGGAAGTCCTAGCCATGGTAATCAGAGAAGAAAAAGAAATAAAAGGAATACAACTTGGAAAAGAAGAAGTAAAACTGTCACTGTTTGCAGATGGCATGATACTATACATAGAGAATCCTAAAGATGCCACCAGAAAACTACTAGAGCTAATCAATGAATTTGGTAAAGGTTCCAAATACAAAATTAATGCACAGAAATGTCTTGCATTTCTATATACTAATGATGAAAAATCTGAAAGAGAAATTAAGGAAACACTCCCATTTACCATTGCAACAAAAAGAATAAAACACCTAGAAATAAACCAACCTAGGGAGACAAAAGACTTGTATGCAGAAAACTATAAGACACTGATGAAAGAAATTAAAGATGATACCAACAGATGCAGAGATATACCATGTTCTTGGATTGGAAGAATGAATATTGTGAAAATGACTATACTACCCAAAGCAATCTACAGATTCAGTGCAATCCCTGTCAAATTTCCAATGGCGTTTTTTATGGAACTAGAACAAAAAATCTTAAAATTTGTATGGAGACACAAAAGACCCCGAATAGCCAAAGCAGTCTCGAGGGAAAAAATTGGAGCTGGAGGAATCCGACTCCCTGACTTCAGACTATACTATAAAGCTACAGTAATCAAGACAATATTATGATACTGGCACAAAAACAGAAACATAGATCAATGGAACAGGATAGAAAGCCCAGAGATAAACCCACACACCTATGGTCAACTAATCTATGACAAAGGAGGCAAGAATATACAATGGAGAAAAGACAGTCTCTTCAATAAGTGTTGCTGGGAAAACTGGACAGGTACATGTAAAAGTATGAAATTAGAACACTCCATAGCACCACATACAAATATAAACTCAAAATGGATTAAAGACCTAAATGTAAGGCCAGACACTATCAAACTCTTAAAGGAAAACATAGGCAGAACACTCTATGACATAAATCACAGCAAGATCCTTTTTGACCCACCTCCTAGTGAAATGGAAATAAAAACAAAAATAAACACATGGGACCTAATGAAACTTCAAAGCTTTTGCACAGCAAAGGAAACCATAAATAAGATGAAAAGACAATCCTCAGAATGGGAGTAAATATTTGCAAATGAAGCAACTGACAAAGGATTAATCTCCAAAATTTATAAGCAGCTCATGCAGCTCAATATCAAAAAAAACAAACAACCCAATCAAAAAATGGGCAGAAGACCTAAACAGACATTTCTCCAAAGAAGGTATACAGATTGCCAACAAACACATGAAAGAATGCTCAATATCATTAATCCTTAGAGAAATACAAATCAAAACTACAATGAGATATCTCACACCGGTCTGAATGGCCATCATCAAAAAATCTAGAAACAATGAATGCTGGAGAGGGTGTGGAGAAAAGGAAACCCTCTTGCACTGTTGGTGGTAATGTAAATTGATACAGCCACTATGGAGAACAGTATGGAGGTTCCTTAAAAAACTAAAAATAGAACTACCATACGACCCAGCAACCTCACTACTGGGCATATACCCTGAGAAAACCATAATTCAAAAAGAGTCATGTACCAAAATGTTCACTGCAGCTCTATTTACAATAGCCAGGACATGGAAGCAACCTAAGTGTCCATCAACATATGAATGGATAAAGAAGATGTGGCACATATATACAATGGAATATTACTCAGCCATTAAAAGAAACGAAATTGAGTTATTTGTAGTGAGGTGGATAGAACTAGAGTCTGTCATACAGAGTGAAGTAAGTCAGAAAGAGAAAAACAAATACCATATACTAACACCTATATATGGAATCTAAGAAAAAGAAGAAAAAAATAAAAAAAGGTCATGAAGAACCTAGGGGCAAGATGGGAATAAAGACACAGACCTACTAGAGAATGGACTTGAGGATATGGGGAGGGGGAAGGGTAAGCTGTGACAAAGTGAGAGAGTGGCATGGACATATATACACTACCAAACGTAAAATAGATAGCTATTGGGAAGCAGCTGCATAGCACAGGGAGATCAGCTCGGTGCTTTGTGACCACCTAGAGGGGTGGGATAGGGAGCGTGGGAGGGAGGGAGACACAAGAGGGAAGAGATATGGGAACATATGTATATGTATTACTGATTCACTGTGTTATAAAGCAATAACTAACATACCATTGTAAAGCAATTATACTCCAATAAAGATGTTAAAAAAAAAAAAAAAAGACACCTGCACCACAATGTTCTTTGCAGCACTATTTACAATAGCCAGGTCATGGAATCAACCTAAATGTCCATCGAGAGACGAATGGATAAAGAAGATATGGTACATATATACAATGGAATATTACTCAGCCATAAAATGGAACAAAATTGGGTTATTTGTTGAGACCTGGATGGATCTGGAAACTGTCATACAGAGTGAAGTAAGTCAGAAAGAGAAAAACAAATATCGTATATTAATGCACATACATGGAACCTAGAAAAATCGTAAAGATGAACCGGTTTGCAGGGCAGAAAATGAGACACAGATGTAGAGAACAAACGTATGGATACCAAGTGGGGAAAGCAGCGGGGGTGCGGTGGGGGTGGGGTGGATGGGGGGGTTGGGCCTGGCGGTGGGATGAATTGGGCGATTGGGATTGACATGTTTACACTGATTTGTGTAAAATTGATGACTAATAAAACCCTGCTGTATAAAGAAATAAATAAAATAAAATTCAAAAATTAAAGGAAAAAAGGTTTTTCTGTAGGACATGAGGAGACTGGATAGAAAAGTGTTGATAAAACTCAATTTGTTGACTATCTTATATAGTCCACATCCTTTTGAGAAAACATCTACTTAACATTTAAATAATCTCATAGTGTATTAATAAGCCTATTGACAGATGGGGAAATTGGGAATGATCATACAAATGATGAGTGATACATAAATAAAGTTACACAGCTAGTAAGTGATGGGCTCAAGATTCAAACCAAATTTTCCTCATGTTAAAGTCTCTGCTCCTTCCACCACACCATGTTAGAAGGGGCATGACAGAGTGAGTAGGAAAAAGGATGAGCTAGACAGGAAGGTGGTTAAAATTATACAGAAAAATAAACGGCAATTTACCTCAACTGAAAGCCAGCTAAGAAATACTAAGATTTTTTATGTATGTCAGATCCATTTCAAATATGATTTCATAGAGGGATTTAAAATCCTGAGAGAATGTTCAGACTTGACTCATTAGGAAATAAAGAAATGATGTTAGATTATGAATTTAGGAAGGTGGTATTGACTGATCAAAATACAATTTTTCAAAGAGTAGTCTGGCTATAGATGCAATTCCTACCTCAGGTATTAGGAAGAGGAGCATGCAAGGACAAGAGCCCAAGATAAAGATGTGGGAACAGGCGATGTTGACAGGAGGGCTGGAGAGATAACGATCCAGGCTGGAACTAAGTGCAAATGATCAAAAAAAAAAAAAAAAAAAAAAAAAAAAAAAAGGCCAAACCAGAAGAACAAACTTAGAGACTTTGACAGAACTTGAAAGTAAAGACTGAGAGCCAATTTCTTCTTTTGGTTGGTGGGTTCATAGGATTTTATTTTGCTGTTATTCTTCAGAATCGAGATATAGGCCATGTGTATGTTCTCATATGCCTTAAATACTTCAGACTTTAAAATTGGGATGAAAAAAGATGATAGACAAGTTTTGACATGGAGGCAGGGAAAGTTTGCCAAATTAAACATCCAGTTGCCATGCCAAGATGGAAAGCTGAAGATGAGGGTAGGTCCAAGAGGACTGGATATACAGGGGCAGGAGAGGTGCCATCAGGTAAGACAGATGGGGTCGGGGCTCTCATTGGAGTTGCCAAGATTTTATATGTATATGCTCTGTGAGGTGCTCTGTAACCTGGGTGCTTAAAACTATCCCACCATTTTTTACATCATTCATGGCAAAAGATGGAAGAAGCTACTAAAGACAGGAAGATAAGTTAGGAGGCTTTTATCGAGTTTGAGGTGTTGAGACTGGGACTAGAATAGTTGATGAGACACCGGAAACAAAAAATAAACTGAAGGTTCTATTTTAAAGGGAGAAATAGCAGTAACGATGGAAGCAAAGAGCACTTGTAGAAAAATCACATCAAAGATTTTCCTCTGATGTTCCTCTTCAGTTAACTCCTACGCTTATCTTCCTGTTATTGATCTTTTCATATTTAATCTGCCAATGAAGCCATAGGAGTTCTCCTATAATGGAAGCAGTGAGGAGGAATGAAGATGTGGAGGTGCCAAAGCTAAGATGTAATAAAATCACCTCCATACCATTAGCGTGGTAGAAAATGAAAATGCAATTCTAGCTCAGTACATCATCTCAGAAGCACAATTTCAGCTCCATTTGCCACTGTAAAAATGCAAAATAATCATTTATCGAACTGCTATATGTTGGTGTGTTGAAAGATGATTTAGAGCAGTGAAAGAAACGAACTAGGCAAATGGTGGAACAGTCCCGGTATACAGATGCTGCCAACAGTAAAGGCCAGTATCTATCCCCGATAATACATAGTGTGTTAAATATGTCAAATCAATGGTGAGTCTCTAGCAGAGTTTCTCTTCTACTGAGCTCTCCTCGAACTGTCTCCTACCACCATCAGGGGTGTGTGCTTCGGGGAATACAAACACATTTTTATATGAGCCTGAGTAAAATAAAATTAGACAAGGAAAATAAATAAATCACATATAAATTTATTGTATATTTATTATTATTCTCAAATAATTGCTGCTCTCCCTGTGTGAGGAGTATACCTCCCTGCCCTGCTCACACTGGGCTTGGACATGTGATTTGTTTTGATCAATAGAATGTGAACAGAAGTGACATAGAGCCCTTCTGACTCAAAGTTTTAAGACTCCTCAGGAAGTCTCATCTTTGCTATTTTTTCCCCTACCTTAAGACATTCATATCAGAACACAGGCGCTGTTCCTTCAGACTGGGTCACAGAATAATGACCCATAATGGACATATAACATAAATGAGAAGTATATTTTGCTGTTATAAACCTTTACAATTTGAGATAACCCTGTCTGTACTGATGGAAACAATCATGAATTGCAAAGCCACTTTTACATTATTCTCAGATATGGAGAATCAGGTTGGTGTAGTGGAAAGACCATGAGTTGAGCAACTAAACACCCTACGTTTCGATCCTGTTTTAGCTACTTAAGTATAATTTACCTTGGTCATTATTTAACCTCTCTGAGCCCTAGTTTCCTCTCTAGTCCCAGAGTTAATAATGAGCTTGCCTTTTGGAAGGGTTGTTGAGGATGAGGTATCACATGTAATATATGTAGTAAAAATAAGGCCCTCAATAAGGCTAACTAAATCAAAAGATGTGTAAGATGTTGTATGTTTTTATTACTTATGGTAAAAGCGATCACATTTTCTTTACTAAAATTTGAGACATATGTTTACAAATAAACAGAATATAATATCCTAACTCAGGTCTATATTAAGAATCAGAATGCATGGTTCTTAAATTAGTAAGTGCAAAGAAAGGATTTGAGGCTAAGTCATCAACACTGCACAAAGGAAGCTTGCAATGAAGTTGGGTAACTGCTAATCACACAGGAAATATCAGTGAAAGACATATGACATTATACATAATGTACAAGTATCAAACATTAATTAGTATCATGTATTGAGTACTTTTTATGCAGCAGGTATTATACTCAGTAATATATATATGTAATATATATATATATATATATATATATATATGATAAGGAGAAACACAGGAATATATATATATATATTGCATTTTATATGATGAGGTCACTCTCATCATTTTACAGATGAGGTCACTGGAGCTCAGAAAGGAAAAACCCAAGGTCAATGGCTAGGAATTGACAAACGCTGCATACAAACCCAGGTCTATCGCTCCTCAGAGCTCTTAAGCACAGCCTCCCTTCATTAACAGCATTCTTTCCTGCCCTGCTTTGTGAAGGCAAGCAGGAATGAAGCTTAACCACTCTGTGAGATAGGTCATGTCTCCTTCATGGAGTGAAAACACAGAGGCTCTCTATGTTTTCAAGGCTGTAGAGCTCCCACCCTGCCTAAATGAAATTTTATTAGCAGGTCTCAGCAACTTTTTGCTTGGCAGGTGGAGTAACTCAAAGGAACAAGCAGAAGCCAATCTAAAAGGGAAAAGGTCTGGAGGTGAGGTGAGAAAGAGTGAAAAAGGGTGTTCAGTTAATTTATCTAAGCTTATCTTCCAGCTGAGAAGTGAACTCTCATCACCTTGTGAAATAAGGCAAAACAAAAGCCTTCCCACACAAGTCCCAGGTGACTCCAATATGCAAAGAACTCGCCTTTGCCTTTCATACCTTTAGCATTAAGCTGTGTCAGGAGAAGAAGCTGGTATGATTCAAATGCAGGGATACTCTGCCTACAGACTGTATAACTATAAAAATGAGAGGAATTTGGTAATAAGTAAACATATCAGTTAACTTGTATCTGGATTCCTGGAGAAAACCAATCAAACTCTCCCTTAGAACACCTTTGCTTTTCAGTTTATAAGACAATATTTAGCCTGGCTTCACTTCAAAAATTACCTCTCTTAATGAAATATAAGAACATTTGCAATAAATAGCAATACAGTTATGAAGAAAACTTTCAGCACTTCCCAATCTCAAAAAAAATGAAAAATTTAAGAGCCTTGAGCTGTTGAAATGCATACCATTAATCAAAGGAAGCAGTTTCCCTCTTTCTCTCTCCCCCCTCCCTTCCTCCTTCCCTCCCTCCCTCCACCCCCTCCCCTCACAACCCTGCTCCCCAATATTAAAAAAGGAAGTACTTCATAGTACACTTTAAAGAACTGAAAAGGGGCCACGGCGCAACATATCTGCCAAGAAAACTGTTCTTTCTTTGAGAATGCATTCCTAGGGGTTGCACAGATACAGAATTCTGATATTTCTGAATACCAAAGCAACACAGATGTCCATATTTGCTTTCAACTCTTTGCAGACCGACAGAACAAGGAGACATAAAGGCAGTTTAGACTATTTAAAAATGGCAAGCCAGAGATGAGACAAGTTTGGGGCATAGGTGTATTTCTACTTTGTTATTTCTATGCTATATATTTCAAAGAGCTGCTGCTCCAAGGTCTTCAGTGAAAGTAAGAAACAGACAGGAATGTATTATCTATGTTGAATCATTTTATTTATCTCGAAAATAAACTGAGAACTATCATTTCTACTTTATATCTTTGCAAACTGGGTGAGGGGGTATATAACAATTTAAAATCTCATCCAAGGTTACACAGCAAGTTAGTGAAAAAATGTCATGAATTTAAACTAACTCCGAAGCCTATGTTCTCTTTGCTTTACAGAGAAGAATTAAAGAAATTAAAAAAAGTAAAAATGACCCTTTCCTTGCTCCTGCATTGGATCGTTGACAATTTACTGTTCTATGAACTCAACACTGCCGAACAAAGGTCTATATTCTTCATTTCTAGCTGTCTTTACCACGTTTAATAATCCATCCACCTCCAGTAACTAAATGGAAGACAAGTACCCATATGCAATTAAGTTTCCTCTAAGGGTGTTTTAAAATGCAGTTACATTGGATGCACTGCACCTAGTGAAGCAGACATGGTGACTGCTTGCTCTCAGAGAGCTTGCAATTAAGTTCAGGAAACAGAGCATAAGCTCATTCAACAATTAAGGACTTCTTATAAGCCAGATACTGTTCAAAATTTCCAAAAACTGTTGAAAAAGTGTTTTGATTGAACAATATGTGCCATAGACACAGGAGAAGTAATGATAATATGTGTCATGTGTCTGCCATCGCTATCCTATCCCATGCATAAAGAGGAATTCTGGGTTTCTCTTCCTTCCTTCCTTCCTTCCCTCCCTCCCTCCTTCCCTCCTTCCTTCCTTCCTCCTCATCCCCTCCCTCCCTCCCTCCCTCTCTTTCTTTTCTTTTCTTTCTTTCTTTCTTTCTTTCTTTCTTTCTTTCCTTCCTTCCTTCCTTCGTCTCTGTTTTTTGTTTTTTTTTTTTGTCTGTTTTAAGCTCACAGTTAGAAACTTTACTACAAACAAGAACTGCAGGGACAAGTCAGAGGGAGAATTTAATTAAATGAGTTTGTTTGTATCAGAAACTTAAACCTCTGGTTAGCACCAGTCTAACACCAAATGCCGAGTTAATTGAGACACTTAAGTTCCGTAAGGTTGATTTAGATTCTGAAGCAGCAAATCTTTTTGTTCTTCTGGGTGGAAGTTCATTTTCCAGGTAATAAAAAGAAATGCTTCTGAAGCAGGACAAACAAAAGCCTGGTTCTTCTAGAAGTCTAGGAGTGGCCTTTCTGTTCTTCCAAATGGCTATGAACTTAACTACAATG
The DNA here is from genome assembly GCF_025265405.1 of Mesoplodon densirostris. Classification (NCBI taxonomy): domain Eukaryota; kingdom Metazoa; phylum Chordata; class Mammalia; order Artiodactyla; family Ziphiidae; genus Mesoplodon; species Mesoplodon densirostris. Next base: position 48,741,634 of record NC_082667.1, on the reverse strand, counting down.
AAACAAGGACAACTCCAGGGACAAAGCAAGGCAGAGTACAGAGGATGGTGACCAATGATTCTAGCAAAATAAAGCAAATCAACAAATACGATGAAGCTAAACAATTTTTTATTCAACCAATGGATAATGCAACAATTCTTAGGCCTGAAAAGCAATATAAATAAGTAATCATGCATTGTGGAACCAGTGATCTACACTGTCTGATTTTACTTATGAATCACTGTACTTGACTGTATTATTTATTTATGTTATTTACAGACTTATGATTGAAATCCAAATACTCTGCTGAGAGCAAATTTCTTAAGCTTACGAAACTGCTGAAGTCCAGCACTCCAGAAAGCAATTTTCCCCACTTTGGATTATATCCATGGCATTTAACACAAGTGATTAAACTGCTAATAGTAGTTTTGCTCAGCAACTTCACCAGCTTTTACTGTCTGTATCACAAAGCCTCATCTGTGTCAAGGCATATCATCTAAAGATGAAGCACAAGAACTGTATGGTGAATGTAAGGCATATATTTTGCTTAATTGGAACGTTGAACTGAGCTTTTTAATGAACAAAAGTCATACTTTTCAAATTGAGCTATAGTAAGATTTTATCAGTTTGTTCTCATTGAACCCATACTCCCAGGGAAGGTGTTTGAAAGCCTTCTCTACTTAGATTCACTAGGGGAAAAAAGGAAAGAGTGTGTAATTGATTTTCCACTATGTCGCAGACTGCACCCTGCCCCTACCCCTTTCCTTCTCAGCAAGCTGAAGCTTCTGAACCTGCTGAGCTAATGAATTCATGCCAGTGGGCAGAGGCAGCCAATACCTGTTCAACGTCTGAGCCTCACTACAACAGAATGTTTATTTACTGCTTATAGGATAACAAATGTGAACAAAATGGAATGGAAACCAGCATTCATCTCATCCTTACTACATGCCAGGCATTGCTCTAAGTCTTTTACACACATCCTGTAGGACAGGGACTTAGAGCACACGGGGTTTGCACATTGACAGTATCCCCTCTCAGTATGTTATTTTGTTTCTCTGAGACCCACTTTTCTCATCTTCAAAAAGGGACTAGTTATTCTTATCATAGTGGGTTGTTAGGAAATCAAACTAAGATAATGGAAGGTTGATTCGGGTCCAGAAGCAGCATACGCTTGTGATCTCCTGAGTTAAAGTCCATATTAGAGGCAAAAAAATAATTGCTTTTCCCACAGAACAAACTTCATGTTCTTCCTGAAGTCGAGTGGCTTCTCTGGACTTCCAAATGGCTATGGACTTCTCAGAAACAAAGTGTACAGAGTTATGTACTTATTTGTCAAAGAGGGTATAAAGGGAAATGACAGACTTTTATTTCAGCACTTATCATGTGTTAATTGAGCATTTTACTGTTTATAAAATAGAGCACACAGGTTCAAAGGCACACCTTTTTGCAGAAAATAATAAATACGCATCTCTGGAAAGAAACAGCATTAGATATTCCTAAGATCTATAATTTTAGGGAGGCCTTTATAGAGGGCAGTGGAAACATTTCTAACATAATTAAATAACTGTTTCAAATAAAAGTTTTTGCTTCGAAAATAATAGACCAGCAGATAATGTTTGATCATATGTGATAAAGTAAACAAATCATTCCCTTTAGTTTTTCCAAACTAAAAGTTTGAACTCCAAATCTATTCTGAGAACTCCATAAAACCAAACAAAGAAAAAGGTTAACTACCCACCAGAGCCCACTTGCCAGCCCTCATCCCCTGAGACAGACCTTTTCCCATCTGAGTAAACTTCTGCCTTTTCTTCTATTCATTCACAGACAACCTTTAAGGTAAACAGCTCTACTCTTTCCTATTCTTATTCCCAATGCTATAAGTTCCTTGAGATTTTCTTTGCCTGTTGGGACAAACCTTGTAAACCTCCACAACTTCCTCCTTTTCAGCCCTTACCACGCATATGGACCTGGCATGAGTACACTGTGGGAACAACGGAGGGTGACATAATGGAGAGAGCTACACTTTCAAGAAAGATAGCTACGGAGGGAAGAGAGGCCACGCGTAAGGAATGAGCATGGAGTCCTGTCAATCATGAGGCACATGACAAACATTTTTTTGAGAAACAAATAGAGAGTATAAACTCACAGCTGAGCTGCTCTAATACACACTGTATGAGTTTGGAGTTCAGGAAAACATGAACACCAAGGATTATAGCCCCCCTTATTTTTTTTCCAGAAAAAACAAAGGGATTAAATATTAAAGAATTTTTCTAGCCCAGCATTTCCTAAACTATGTTCCACAGAATACTGGTGTCCTGATGGGTATTAATAGAAATGATTTGGGGAAAAAAGTTTGTTTTCAAATAATTTTAGAAAATGTTAATATTTTAAGTAGCAGATCTTTGCATTGACTTTAATATATAATATGTAATGTACATCTCTAAGAGAGGAATAACAGCATGCAGAGTTTCCCAAACTTATTAGAGTTAGGATTGCTTTTTCATTTTAAAAACAAAAACTGAAGACACCCTTGTTCCATGGAACATTATTTAGAAAACATTGTCTCATATTCACTCTGGGCTACTTATTCTATACTTAGAGCCAGATTTCAACTCTCAGAGGGCATGGGTCTTTTAGTTTGGTAATTCCTCTATCCTTAGGGCCTAAAATAAAGATGACACTCAATAAATATCTATAGGGTTAGTGTTTAGAGCTCCAGCTCTGGAGGTAGACCGGCCACATTCTAATCTTTCTGAGTTGGCTTTTTGACAAGTATGAATTTAGGTAATGTGTTTAAACTTTCTAAGGCTCTAATTTCTCACGGATAAAATGGGGACAAAAATAGAAATTTCTTCAGAGAAATGTACATAATTGGGGAGCAATGTATGTAATGCATATAAAGAGCTTATAGCACAATAGCCCGCATCTGGGTGTTCTACAATAAATGCTATCTCTATTGTTGTTGTTATTATTAATATGTAATGATTTGTCCTAGTACATACAGTTTTTCAACACCAAAGCTTCTCTGGGAAACAATCATCCATTTCAAAGGCTATTACATTGAATACATTTTTAATGTTATCTAATCAGTGAATACAGATATAATGATAAGGTGATTATATAAGTCACAGCAAAGATTAATTTATGTTGATGTCTGGTTACCTCTTCTCCCATTTACACTGGAAAAATATAAAACTGAATAACAAAAACTCAAATGACCTTATATTTCTCTAGGCCCCCAAATCACCTCTGCTGCTAAAATAGAATCAAGAGTTACAGTCTGGCTTCACAGTCTGAGAATAAAGAAGACAGAGGAGCAGGAATTCTGAACTCAGAAATGCAGCTCTTAGTTTTTCCTCCACTGACTTACCCTGAGGCAGTTACACAGAATATTTAAGCTCCATTTTCTCATTATCTCTGTAAAATATGGATGAATTTTACAGGATTCCTGTAAGGGAATTGCTAATTAATAATTGTATTAGGAAATCTGAAAATACAGGTCATATTAGCCATAGATTTACCAATTTTAATCCTGTGCTTTTTTTGTTAGGATATTGGTAGGGCTGGAGTGGGGTGAATCAATATTATTTGAGTGCCGATGTGCCAGTCACTGGTTTTCATTTAAATTCCACCACAACGATCTTAGACAGGGAAGAGGACCCAGTCTTTGTCTAATAAACTAGAAAACTAGGTTTCAGAAAGATTAAGACAGCTGTCCAAAAACATCCAGACAGTAAAATCAGGATTAAAACAACATCTGAGGGACTTCATAACACTTGTCTTTTCATTGTACGACTCTGACATTCCTTATCATTACTTTTCATTCATTTCTTTAACACTTGCTCTATGCCAGGGATTACCTTAACCTGAGGTTGTTAAAAAGTAAGATAGATACAAAAAAAATTAAAACCACAATGAGGTATCACCTCACACCTTTTAGAATAGCTATCATCTAAAAGACAAGAAATGAGAATTGTAGGCATGAACATGGAGAAAAGGGAACTCTTATGCACTGCTGGTGAGAATGTAAAGTGGTGTAGCCACTATGGAAACAGTATGGAAGTTCCTCAAAAAATAAAAAATAGAACTACCATGTGATTTAGCAATCCCAATTCTGGGTACAAATCCAAAGAAAATGAAATCACTATACAGAGGAGATATCTGCACCCCCATGTTCATTGCAGCATTATGTACAATAGCCAAGAAATGGAGACAACCTAAGTGTCCATTGATGGATGAATGGATAAAGCAGTTGTGTTGTGTACACACATGCACACACAGACACACACACACACACACACGCACAGAGGAATATTATTCAGTCATGAAAAAGAAGGAAATCCTGTCATTTGCAACAACATGGATGGACCTCAAAGGCACTAAGTGAAATAAATCAGAAAGAGAGACAACTACTGTATAGCACAGGGAACTCTGCTCAATGTTATGTGGCAGCCTGGATGGGAGGGGGTCTGGGTGAGAATGGATACAAGTATATGTATGGCTAAGTCACTTTGCTGTGCACCTGAAACTATCACAACATTGTTTATCGGATATACTCCAACATAAAATAAAAAGTTAAAAAAAAGAACTGCAGGGAGATTTCTTTGATTACATAAATCATAAAAAAAAAGAGAAAGACAAATACTTGGACACTTGGACTGTTCACTGCAGTATTATTTACAGTAGCCAAGATATGGAAACAATCTAAGTGTTCATTGACAGATAAATGGAATATTATTCAGCCATAAAAAAGAATGAAATCCTGCCATGTGTGATACCATGGATGGACCTTGAGGGCATTATACTAAGTGAAACAAGTCAGACAGAGAAAGACAAATACTGTATGATCTCACTTATATGTGGAATCTGAAAAAAAAAAAAACTCATAGAAACAGTGAATGGATTGGTGGTTGCCAAGGCAGGGGGTGGTGGTGAGGGAAATGAGTGAAGGTTAAAGACTACAAACCTCTGGTTATAAGATGAATAAGTTCTGGGGATATAATATATAGTATGGTGACTATGGTTAACAATACTGTGTACTCAAAAGTTGTTAACAAAGTAGATCTAAAAGTTCTCATCACAAGGAAAAATATTATAACTATGTCAGGTGATGGATGTTAATTAAACTTATCATGGTAATCATTTTGCAATATATACATATATCAAATCACCTTAAATTAGCACAGTGTTACATGTCAACTATATCTCAATAAAACTGGAAAAAAATAAGAAAGACAGCCTTTGCCCTCAAGGATCTTACTCCACCTCATCTTCTTGCAGTGCTTTTTGCAATGTTAGAAGTCCTTTGTACTATATCTTCTATTTATAACAACATCTAATACCATGCCATAATACTGATTTTATTTTTGTTGTTAAAAATCTGTAATATTTTATTTGAAGTGTAGCCTATACAGAGCTCCTAAATTAACAACTTATATCTAGTGTCCATAAAAAATACTTCCTAGGAAGTATATGCTTATGAATATATTTTCTACATACATGAATATATTTCAATTATATTTTTATTAACAAGAAGTTTTAAAGAAAGCACAGAAAAAATTGGTCTAAAACTTGCACCTACTCAAGTGGGCAGATCCCCAGAATTCCATCTTGCTTCCTTTTTGTATGGTCGTGAAGTTCCTGAATTTATGTGGAAAACAATCCTAGTGAAGGGTTCAAGGAAAAAGAAAGCACTGAATGTCTGTGTTTGAAGATGTTGAAGAGAAGGTAAGGTGGTGGAAAAGGGAGCAAGTTGGATGACCTTAAATTAAACTAAGAATACCCTGCAACTCCTGCCCATTCCCCTAGATGGCTCCCATTGCCAAGTAGCTCCCTATCATCAAAAACTGCCCTAAATCTCCTGCTTATTTTAGCTCATTTGTAATCAGTCGGACAGGCAGAAAGAAGTAAAAAAGTTCAATCTTTTTGTGATTTCATGAATCATTCCACAAATGTGCTGAGAGGAAGGAAGGTAGGATACTGTCCCATTGCTACAGGAATTGTCATCTCAATAAAGCATAGGGATATTCAGGGGAGCCCCAATATTATATAGAGAGGAATATCACCAAGTTAATCAGTTGAATGATCCATCCTCCAACCCCCAGGCAGCAGTGACATAACATTCTTATTGACACATATAGAACAGTGGTTCACAAAGTATGGTTCTCAGACCAGCAGGAAAGGCAACATCACTTGAGGACTTACAAGAAATGCAAACTCTCAGGCCTCACACCAGATCTACTGAATCAAAAACTGATTCAGCAGCTTGTGCCTTAACAAACCCTGCAGGTGATTCTGATGCATGCCAAAGTTAGAGACCATGCATCTAAGCACGTTTACACACATGAGCAAAGAGAAAGTTATTTAGTGTATTACCCTGAAAACTTTTTAAAAATTAATTAATTTATTTATTTTTGGCTGCATTGGGTCTTCGTTGCTGCGCTTGGGCTTTCTCTAGTTGCGGAGAGCGGGGGCTACTCTTCCTTGTGGTGCGCGGGCTTCTCACTGCAGTGGCTTCTCTTGTTGCCGAGCATGGGCTCTAGGCGCACGGGCTTCAAGTAGTTGTGGCTCGCAGGCTCTCAAGCACAAGCTCAGCAGTTGTGGCACATGGGCTTAGTTGCTCCACGGCATGTGGGATCTTCCTGGATCAGGGCTCAAACCCGTGTCCCCTGCATTGGCAGGCGGATTCTTAAGCACTATGCCACCTGGGAAGTCCCCTGAGAACTTTCTTAATTGGGAAGGAAAAGGAAGCAACACTAACTAATCTATTGTGAATCAGACACCTGACATTTCATTCAATACCCATAACCTCACTAGGTACATGTTAGGAAACTTGACAAGGCATGAGAATCCACTGAAATTACTGTCAATAGTAAGCCTCCTTCAAAGTGCTCTCCATGGCTTATTTCTAGTTCCAAAGATGAGGGCTTCCGTCTGCCTAGGAACAGGGTCCTTCACCAATTACTTATACTGGACTTGAGTGTGGACCCTGTCTTTATTTTTTCTCAAGCCAAGAAAGATTAAATGATTAAAAGAAAAAGGAGGATGCCACGTATCAAGCAGGTAAAAATGATTTAAGTATTGGTGAGGATGCCATGGAATACACATTGCTGTTGGGAGTGTCACTTGTTAAAACCATTTGTGAGGGCACCTGGGCAATATGCTTTAAAATTGAAGATGCACACATTCACCACTCAGGAATTTCACTTTTACGCATAAACCCTAGAAACTCTGGTACAATTGCACAAGGAGTTGTGCATAAAAATGTTCACTGAAGAATTCTGCATAATAGCAAAAATTGGAAACAATCAGTAGGAGGATAAACTGTTTAGTCTTTCATTGCAATACTGTGTAACAGTAAAAATGAGTGAAATAAAAATGATTACATAGGATAAACACTACATGATACCATTTATGTAAAGTTTTAAAACCAACAAACTAATATATATTGTTCATGGTTTTATATATATATATGTAGAAAAAATGAAAACATAAATAGGTATGATACGTAACTACATTAGGAGTACCTTTGGATAGGAAAGAAGGTGAAAGGGATGAAGGGATTCAGCTTTTGCCAAGCCTGTTTTTTTTTTCTTAGAAGTGGAGCTGGGAAGCGAATGAGAAATATTAACGTCTGTTAGCTCTGCATCCTAAGTACATGAACGGGTATTGTGTTGTTTTCCATGTTTCTTTGTATGTTTCTAATATTGCATAATTTAAAAAAGTTTAGTTGAAAATTCAAATGTTAAGTGACCATAATAATACTTTGAAAAGTTTACAACGTACTCTGAAAACACTAAGTATAAGTTTTCAATTTTTTTTGCCTGTTTTGTTCACTGAGGTATTCATTATTTCTAGAATAGTATCTAGTAAATGGTAGGCATCCCCTAAATATTTATTCATGAACAAATGGATTTTATTTTTAAACAAATTAAAAAAAATTTTTTAAACATTGTTTTTTTAATCCTGTCACACTACAAAATTTCTCCATTTTTCTGCATTCCTTTTTAGGCTTATTCAATATGCATATTATTTTATAATATAACCAAAATGCATATATCATTTTTATTTTTCACTTAAAATTATATAACAAATACAATTCCCTATTCTAATTCTTCCTAAGAAAAATCCTCATTTGATGATTATAATTTACTTAATCATGTCTCTAGAAGTTTCTATTTTTTTTACTATTATAAATAACATTCTAATAAATATTGCTGTATAAATAGTTTTGTTCTTATAGCTTTCTTCTCTTGTTAAATTATTTCCTAAAGATAAATTTCCAGAAGTGGTATTCCTGGGTCAATGGGGCTTGAACATTTTTATGGCTATCTTCATCTACTATATTCTGAAGTAGTTATACAAATTTATCCTGTCATCAGCAGGGTACAAGTATAGCATGTCATTCCTTCCTTTCCCTGTGCATCTTCCTAGACTCCCAGTTTCAGCACCATGGGATTAGGAGGGACTATAAAGATCAGGAAATCCAACCTTCCAATAATCAGGACGACTTACACTTAACTGGGTTTCTACTATAAACATGGCACTATCGTAAATGCTTAACATGAATTATCCCTGCTTCTCCTAATAACCCTGCTTGGTAGATATTATTATCTCTACTTTATAGATGTTAAAATTGAGGTTCCTGGAGTTTAGTAACTTGTCCAGGATCACCAGCTAATGCATGATGTATAAGGATTCAAAGTCCACAATATTCCCATTATTTCATTATTTCTTCTTAACAAACAAGGTTTGAGGTATGAAGGCAGAACCCATACTTTGACCATTGGGGCTGGATGGCTTCAAAGAGATAAGTTCTAGATGTTCCTAACAGCCACAAGCAGGAAACAAACAGCTCAGCTTTTACTCTAAAACCCATTTTACTTCACATGGCCATACAACAAATGTCCCTGTCCAGAGCACTATAAAGGCATTGTACATATTTACAATGGAATATTACTCAGCCATTAAAAAGAATGAAATAATGCCATTTGCAGCAACATTGATGTACCTAGAGATTGTCATACTGAGTGAAGTCGGTCAGACCGAGAGAGAGAAATATCATATCACTTATATGTGGAATCTAAAAAGAAATGATACAAATGAACTTATTTACAAAATAGAAACAGACTCACAGACTTAGAGCAGGGGTCCCTAACTCCCAGGCCATGGACCAGTACTGGTCCTTGGCCTGTTAGGAACTGGCGCACAGCAGGAGGTGAGCAGCAGGTGTGCGAGCAAAGCTTCATCTGCATTTACAGCCGCTCCCCATTGCTCTCATTACCGCCTGAGCTCTGCCTCCTGTCAGATCAGCGGCAGCATTCGATTCTCATAAGAGCACAAACTCTACTGTTAACTGTGCATGTGAGGGATCTAAGTTGCATGCTCCTTATGGGAATCTAATGCCTGATGATCTGAGGTGGAGCTGAGGCAGTGATGCTAGTGCTGGGGAGCGGCCGCAAATACAGATTATCATTAGCAGAGAGGTTTGACTGCACAGAGACCATAATAAATCAACTGCTTGCAGATTCATATCACAACCATAACAGAGTGGCAAGTGAAAACAAGTTCAGGGCTCCCACTGATTCTGCATTATAGTGAGTTGTATAATTATTTCATTATATATTACAATGTAATAATAATAGAAATAAAGTGCACAATAAATGTCATGTGCTTGAATCATCCCGAAACCATCCTCCCACCACGTTTGTGGAAAAACTGTCTTCCATGAAACTGGTCCCTGGTGCCAAAAAGGTTGGAGATGGCTGACTTAGAGAATAAAATTATGGTTACGGGGGGAAGGGTGGGGGGAAGTGTTAGGGAGTTTGGGATTGACAAGTACACACTGCTATATTTAAAATGGATAAGTAACAAGGACCTACTGTATAGCACAGTGAACTCTGCTCAATATTATGTAACAACCTAAATGGGAAAATAATTTGAAAAAAAGAATATATACATGTATATGTACAAGTGAATCACTTTGCTGTACACTTGAAACTATCACAACACTGTTAATCAACTATATGCCAATATAAAATAAAAAGTTTTTAAAAAAAGGAAAAGAAAGGTCAGAGAAGTTTTCTGCAGCTCTACCTATCCACCAGCTCAAATGCCATTCTTACAGAAAAGTTGTGAGTAGTAGGAAAAGAATGTAAATAAATGGTCCCTGAGATTTAGAATGGAAGAGTAATACTGAGTATCCCTGAAGCTTTGGGATCATCAAGGGGAAGGTGTGTTTGTGTGTATGTATGTATGCATGCATGTGTGTGTGTATATGGACTCTGCCAATTTTGCTACGTTTCACTCCCATCAAATTTATCCCGGGACTCAGTGCACATGCATGGGCGCATGGGCAAAAATTGGCCAAGATATGTAAATAACAGGGCTGTAAGGGATAGAAGTATGTATATTCCTACCAATTATGTGTGACTTGATGGTAAGAACAGGAATGTGGAATCAGATCAGTCTTAAGATTCCCATTCCACCACTCACTCACTGTATGATCTCAGATAAGGTTACGTGATTCAGTTTTTTTACCTATGTATCTAATAGTACCAACATCATTGGGTTGATTATAATGAACATAGTCCCAACATGTACTAAGCACTAAATTACTAAATATGTTCTAAATTAAATACATTTTAGCCATCACCACTATTATCATCATCATTCATCTGTTTAATGGAGAGATATATATGTATAAATAATTTTGCAGGTTCTTGAGTGAGGAGAGAGGACACATAAAGATAATACATGTAAAGTGGTTGGCACAGCACCTAGCATAACATAAAGTATATACAAAATGCCTATATCTGTTTGGGTTTATACTGGTGATCTCAGGTACACGGGAAGGAAGAGACCCTCCGCACATTCCAGAATCTCTTTTCATCACTCCAAGGACTGCATATCCTCAGGTACCTGAATGCTCTCAGAATCTTTCTTCCTCTTCCTCACTTCCCTTCAATGTCCCCCCTGTTTTCTCCTCATCCTCCTCTGTTCTCTGCTACCTTATCCTTTTTTTTTCCTCTTCCCTCATTTTTCTCTTTTTCTGTCAGCCTCTAGTTAACTCCTTCCCTTATCTGCTATCCTGTCTCTAGGTCTCCATACAGAATAAACTAATTGGAAGTCAAAGGAAACCAAGTAAATCAACTAACATATATCATCATTTTAAGTAAAGTGTCTTGCATATTATATGTATGGACATTTAAAAAATAATGCATTTAAAAAGATACATACACTAGGTTAAATTATCTGTTATTTTGCAATTCATATGTTGAAAAGATTGTTTGGGTTATAACATTTAATGTATTACTTATGTGAACATTTTCCCTGTTACTTGAAGTGCAAAATGAATTGATCAATATGTAAATCATATACAAATCTTTAAATGTGCATATTAATGTTGTTTTGAAGAACAGTTGCATTTTAAGGTAGAAAGAACTTCCACAGAAGCAAATACTGATTTTATTATTCCAGTCACAGACTGAATCAAACAACAATTACTATCACGATGCCTTTCAAAAATATACCCAATAGTTAACCACAAAACATTCGCAGTTAACCTATGATCACATGACAACATTCCTAGTAGACGGTGATGGTTTAGTGAAAATAACAGGAGACTTCAGATTCAGATATCTGGATATGAAACATGGTTATCAAATTTAGTCTCTGTGTGAATCTGACATTTCTGATCTTCAAGTTTTCTTTTCTATAAAGTGAAAATAATTATATTAACTTCCTAGGATTGTTGAATGATTAAATGAATGAATGGCACATATTATATGCCAGGTACACTTTTAGGTGGTGTGGTACAACAATAAACAAAACAGAAAGAAGTCCCTGCCTGCTTACATTCTCATGCAGAATAAATAAATAACTACATAATGAATACATAAAAATAATACATATCAATGAACAACTTATTAGGATGAAATGAGGTAGTCACTTAAGACATCCAATCGACATCTCTCTGTCTTCATTTTACAGACTTATCAGCAGTAAACCAGCTAACCCATTGCTACATATGAAAACAGTTTCCTCTCTGGCTTCTGTGATTCCCACTCTTTTGACTGTCATCATACCTCACTCTACACTTCTTCTCAGTCTTCTTTCCTGTCTCCTTTCCCCCCTCTTGACCTTTAAACATTGGAGTTCCTAGGCTCAATTCTGGGCTCTCTTCTCTTCCTCACCTGTATTTCTTCCTAGGTGATTTCATTTAGAACCTCATGGTTTTAAATATCATGTATAGCTGATGATTATGAAATAGGTACCTCCAGCCCTGGCTTTCTTCTCCTCACCTACAGATGTGTGTGTTTACCTCTTTATTTGAAATCTTTACTTATATGTTTCTCTTAACATGTCTTATATATCTCTCATACTTAAACCAAAAACAGAACTATTGGTTGTCAATGTTTTAAGCCTGTTTCTACCACAGTCTAACCCATCTCAGTAAATGACACCCAACTTTCAATCTGTTGCATATCCCTAAAAAGTGAGAAATCACCCTCTGATTTCTCCCTATTATTCATCTCTCACGACCAATACATCAAGCCCTTTCAAATCTACCTCTAAATATACCTTGAATGGTTTACTCTTTTCCATCTCTCCATTACCTCCTCTGTAATAAGCCATATTATCTCTCATTTATACTAGTTAATAGTGTCCCCCCAAATTCATTCTCTCCACAGCAATCAGAGTAAACTTTTGGAGACTTAAGTCACAGCATGTGTGGTAGCTAGTCTCCAAAGATTGCCCCCAATAAACTCTGTTTCTTGGTATTCAAACCCCTTGTAGTCCCCTTCCACACTGAACTTGGACTGTCTATGGCTTGCTTCAACTAATGTAATATGTCAGAAGTTACCTTATGCCAGTCTGGGCCTAAACCTTAAGAAATCTTGGCAGCTTCTGCTTCGGGGAGCTATGAGTCTCTAGGTAAGAATTCTGGCTCAGTCATCCCAACACCCCAGTCAAATTTCCAGATGAGTTCAGCCCTGGATACCATCTGAATACAGCTTCTTAAGACACCCCAAACAAGACCACAGAAGAATTTCCCAGCTGAGCCTAACTAACCCACAGAAAAATGAGAGATAATAATAAATTGTTGCTTTAAGCCACTAAGTTTTGGGATGTTTTATTACATAGCAATAAAAGAACCAAAATAGGAATTGATATCTGGAAGTGGATCCTGCCATAACTAAACCTAATGTATAGCACTGGCTTTGGAACTGGGTGGCAAGCAGAAACTAGAAGGGCCTAGAGCAGATGCAGATGGTTAATGAAGTCTGGAAGGAAAGGGAAGACATTGGAGGCTGGAGAAAAGGCTGTTTGTGTTATATTAAAGTGGAAATTTTAACATCATCTCTTGTATCAACATGAAAAATAGAAAATATAAAAAATGAACTTATCTATTTGGCTAAAGAGATTTCCAGGAAGAATACTGAAAGTGTCAACTGTTTTTTGTTTTTAACTTTGTATTAATAAGTACTATAACAACCAACCAAAGAAGGAAATGTTGAGTTTTCAAGTAAAATATACAAGAGATATTACCAATCCAGGACTTTCTAGCTTGAAAAAGAAAAGTATTCCTAAATCCTAGTTCACCAGCCAGCAAGGCTCTAGAGTAAAGAATGGCTTCAGATCAAAAAACAAATCCAGAGCACTTCCAATAAAACATGGACTTAGAAAAGAGATTAGATCAAAGGTATTATACCTCAGAAAAATTTGAGGCCATTCTGGGTAGACTCTCTCAGCTAGAAAAGACAGCTTCTAAGTCTCTTAAGGATGTTGTCACGTAGCAACTCTGAGCCTGAAGTTGAAAGGAGCCTATCTCAGAGATTTATGGTTCTGTCTTATAAAGTACTTTTATACTCTGATACACAGGAAGACACAACGTTTTTAAAAGAATTATATGAGCTTAGACTGAAAGGAACAGAGAATTCTTACAGGCAAAAGGAAGATAAGAAAGCTACTTAGCTGTAAACATAGGCCATTATTTAGGAAGAAAGATAACCCCAAAAACATATCCAGGAGTCCAGACAACAGAGATAAGATAGATGTGGTACATATATACAGTGGAATATTACTCAGCCATAAAAAGGAACAAAACTGGGTCATTTGTAGAGTTGTGGATGGACCTAGAGACTGTCACGCAGAGTGAAGTAAGTCAGAAAGAGAAAAACAAATATCGTATATTAATGCATATATGTGGAATCTAGAAAAATGGTACAGATGAACCAGTTTGTAAGGCAGAAATAGAGACACAGATATAGAGAACAAACATATGGACACCAAGGGGGGAAGGGGGGTGGGATGAACTGGGAGATTGGGATTGACATATATACACTAAAATATGTATAAAATAGATAACTAATGAAAACCCACTGTATAGCACAGGGAACTCCACTTTGCTGTACAGTAGAAACTAACACAACATTGTAAAACAACTATACCCCAAGTAAAAAAAAAAAAAAAAAGAAAAAAAGAAAAGACATAAATAAGAGAATCAGTGTTACTCTTTAGGAAACAATATATATTTAGTGCTAATAGAGCAAAATAGGTACATATCTATGTGTGTGTATATATATATATATATACATGTATGTATATATATAATAGATGATATAATCATGTTTTTAATCAAAATATATATAATACAATATCATTTATCTTAAGAAGACATGGGAATTCCCTGGTCATCCAGTGGTTAGGACTCCACATTTTCACTGCCAAGGGCCCAGGTTCAATCCCTGGTCAGGGAACTAAGATCCCACAAGCCATGTCATGTGGCCAAATTAAAAAAAAAAAAAAAAAGACATAAAGTATTTGTTTCAGGCTTCCCAATAGTTCTTAAGAGCTAACTCTGGGGAGCAGATCAAGGAGTGGAATAAGGTGTACTTTTATTTTATATATGCCTATAACTTTAAATTTTAAAAAAAGATTAAATAATTATAAACATGCATACTTTAATTGCAAAATATTGAGTAGATATGACAAATAGTTTAAGAACAGTGAGTGGTATGTTTATGGTTATATTTATTGTGGTAGACATGTAGACTGCATTCATTTGTCAAAAGTCATCAATTTATATACGTAAAATTGGTGAATGATATGTAAATCATACTTCAATAAGTGTAAAAAAATAAATAAAAAATAAAGGCAATAAAAAAATTGGGGAAAAAAGTAAGAAAGACTGAAGAGAACTACAGTAAGTCCCCTACATACGAACGAGTTCCATTCAGAGAGCGCATTCCTAAGTCCACTTTGTTCATAAATCCAATAAAGTTAGCCTAGGTACCCAACTAACACAATAGGCTATATAGTACTGTACTGTAATGGGTTTATAATACTTTTCACACAAATAATACATTAAAAAACAAACAAGCACAAAAAATAAAAAAATATTGTTAATCTTACAGTACAGTACCTTGAAAAGTACAGTAGTACAGTACAACAGCTGGCATACAGGGGTTGGCATCAAGTGAACAGGCAAGAAGAGTTACTGACTGGAGGAGGGAGAGGAGGTGGGAGATGGTAGAGCTGAAGGACCGTCAGCAATAGGAGAAGGAGGGCAAGCTGCAATTTCACTTACGCCTGACGTTGATGGCACAGGTTCTGGTTCCTTGCTGGATTCAATTCTATCTTCCCTCTTGAAAAAATGATCCAGTGATGCCTGGGTCATAGCTCATTTTTCTCATCATAAATGACACGGTAGCAATGGATTGCATTCTGAATGGCTGCTGCAACCTTTGTGTACCATTCTACATTCAGGTCCTGTGCCTCAAAAACTAACAGTGCCTCCTCAAATAAAGAAAATCCCCTTGCCATTTCCTGCATCGTGAATCTCTTTGGTTCTTCAGTTACTTCTTCCTCTTTTCTCTCTTCGTCCTTTCTCTGGGCACATTCACATCTTTGAAGTCCACATCTTGAAGGTTCGTATGTAGGGGACTTACTGAACTCCCAAAGAGCACAACTGGTCTCTAATCAACATACAATTTCTGCTCCCAGAACAATGAATTGGTGACATCCCTAACTTGATTTGAGAATTATTAAATGCTATGTGACTCCCCAACTCCAGCTTTTTTAATGGGAGTGTCTATCATGGTACTCCTATCTGTTTCACCATTTTATGTTGGGTATGTGGGGAAAATACAACTTGTGTCCCTGGTTCATGGGTCTTCAGATTTTCTGGTGTCTTATCTGTACCTACACCTGACTTAGATGATGAGATCCTGGACTTAAACCTAAGCCTGATGCCTTAATGGGATCCGAATTGAGGCTTTTATGCTAGAGGAAAGGGTACTTTGCATGTGGGAGGAACATGGATCATTTGGAGCCAAAGGGCAGACTATAGTGGTCAGCCTCTAAAAATCCTCTCCCAATGAACCACACCTTCTAGTATTCTCTTCCCACAGTAATGCTGGTCTGGCCTTTAACTAATACAATGCAACAGAAGTAACACACACTGTGCCAGTTCCACGACTAGGCCTTTAAGAAGGCATGACAAAACAGTCCACTAATATTTGACAAGGGAGCCAAGAATGCTCAATGGAGAAAAGACAGTCTCTTCAATAAATGGTACTGGGACAACTAGATATTCACATGTAAAAGAATGAAAGTTGACCTCTATCTTACCCTACCCCCCAAAATTAACTTGAAATGGATTAAAAACTTAAATGTGAGACCTGAAACCATGAAACTCCTAAAAGAAAACATAGGAAAAAAGCTCCCTGACATGGGTCTTGGAAATGGTTTTTTTGGAAATCACATCTAAAGCATAAGCAACAAGATAAAAACAAGCGAGACTATGTCAAACTAAAAACCTCTTGCACAGCAAAAGAAACCATCAACAAAGTGAAAAGACAATCTACAGAATGGGAAAAATATTTGTAAACTGTATATCTGATAAGGGGTTAATCTCCAAAATATATAAAGAACTCATAAAACTCAACAGCAAAAAAAAAAAAAAAAAAACAAATAATTCAACTGAAAAATGGGCAAAGGGCCTGAATAGAAATTTTACCAAAGAAGACACATGAATGGCAAACAGGTGCATAAAAAGATGCTCACAACACTAGTCATTAGGAAAATGCAAATTAAAACCACAAGAAGATATCACCTCATACCTGTTAGAATGGCCAACTTCTAAAAGACAAGGGACAACAAATGCTGGTGAGAATGTGGAGAAAAGGGACTGTTGTACACCACTGGTGGCATTGTAAATTGGTACAGCCACTTTGCAAAACAGTATGAAGGATCTTCAAAAAAATTAAAGAGAGAAATACCATATGATTCGGCAATTCTACTTCTGGGAATATATACAAAGGAAATGAAAACACTAACTCAAAAAGATATCTGCACCTCCATGTTCATGGCAGCATTATTTACAATAGCCAAGAGAGGAAAACCACCTAAGTGTCCGTCAGTGGATGAATGGATAAAGAAGTCGCAGTATATATAGTCAATGGAATATTACTCAGCTATAAAAATGGGGACATCCTACCATTTGCAACAACATGGACAGACCTTGAAGGGATTATGCTAAATGAAACAAGTCAGACAAAGACATATACTGTATGATCTCACTTATATGTGGAATCTAATAATAATTTTTAAAAATGCCAGCAAACTCGTAGGGAAAAAGATCAGATTTGTGGTTACTAGAGGCAGGGGGCAGGGGAGGGGGAATAGGAGGCAGGTGGTCAAAAGGCACAAACTTCCAGTTATAAAATAGATAAGTACTATGGATATAATGTACAGCATGATGACTATAATTAACATTGTTGTATGATATATAGGAAAGTTTTTAAGAGAGCAGATCCTAACAGTTCTCATCACAAGGATATTTTTTTTTCTTTTTATTGTATCTATATAAGATTATGGATGTTAACTAAACCAATTGTTGTAATCATTTCACAATACACGTAAATCAACCTACCATGCTGTACACCTTAAACTTATACAGTGATGTATATCAATTATTTCTCAATAAAACTGGGCTAAAAAGATTTTTAAAAAAATAAGGAAGGATAACTTTCTGTTTTGTGCATTTGGGAGCCCTAAGTCACCAAGTAAGATGTCCAGTCACCTAACTGGAGAGCCCATCTGGAGAGATCACATGGAGAAAGGAGTGGAAAAGAGATTCTGAGAGGAACCTCATGGAGATGAGGCAAGGCCAAATTGTTCAGGGTTTGTTTTTTATTTGTTTGCTTTTCTTGCCACAGAATTTGAAATTGTGGTTGCCTCAGGCTTGAACAACTTTCCCCTAACTCTTAATATGGCTGGTTCCCTCCTATTCTCTAGATCTTAGTTCAAATGTCACTTCTCAGACAGATCTTTCCTGACTATGCTTTCTTCAGTTATGATATATCACATTTTCCAATGTGTTTCCTTATGGCACTTACAACAATCTGAGATTGTTACAATTATTTGTCTATTTACTTTGATATTGTCTCTTTATCTCAGAAAGTTTAAGCTTCAACAGAGCTATGACATTGTCTATCTTTTTCACTGCTGAATGCCCCACTCCTGCACCTAGAACAGTTTTTGGCCTGTAGTTGGCAGTATGTTGTTGAATGAATAAAGGAATGAAAGTAAAGAAACTGATACAATATAAAATGCTTTTATGGAATCCAACTGCCCCTAAAGAGACTTTTTTAATAAAGTGATTCTACTTCTCATTGTTTGCTCAAGTTCTACCTTGCCTTCTGATTACAAAATTTTTGATGCTTAAAGTCATGTGTTTCTGACTAGTTGATGTACTTCCAACACACAGCATAGTGCTTGGCACACAGTAGGTATTTAATAAACGCTAGCTTATTTATTTAACAAATCTTTATACTAGGCACTATTTCAAGTGGTTTAAAAATATTAGTTTATTTAATCTTCATAGCAACTCTAAGTAGTAATTACAATTTTAACACCATTTTTAAAGATAAGAAAACTAAAGCACAGAGTTTAAATAACCACCCAGCTCACAAAACTAGTAAACAACAGAGCCAAGATTTGAATCCCAGATTCAAACACAAAAATTCTTACTCCAAAGTCCATGCTCTTAACCTTGTTCCAACCTTATTTTTTAATCAATGAATGCTTTTCTTTCTCTCTACTTATTTTTTTCCTCCTTGATAGAAAGCAATGTAAAAAAAAAAAAAAGTCTTTAAAGGCAGATATGGTTTCAAATCCCAGCTGAGTCACTAGTATGACCAACTGTGCAGATTTGTTCAGGATTGTCCCAGTTTTAACATTAAAAGTCCCACATCTCAGGAAACCCCTCAGTCCTGGGCAAACCAGGATGGTTGGTTACCTTAATTACTAAATGCTAGTGTTAGGACTATTACTATTTACTGGTCCTTCTTGAAGTTAGGTATGTCTCTGTTATTGAGTTCTGGCATGAAAGGAGAAAGAATGCACCACTATTCTAGGCCTGGCCCTTAAAAGTTTGCCATGTAACATCTTGCTATTTTCCCATCTCCCAGTTAAGCAGTGAGAACTCTGAAGACTTAGAGGAGGAAGACCCTGGATCACTAAATGACTATTTGGAGCAGGTCTCCCCAACCATTTCACTTCAGCTGGCCCTATTGGACTTGAATGTGAGCAAGAAATAAACTTTTATTAAGTACCCATAGTTAACACCATACATAACGGTAAAATAACAGATGTGTTTCCTCTAAGATCAGGAACAAGACAAGGAGGTCTGCTCTCACCACTTCTATTCAACAGTGCACTGAAAATCTAGCCAGGACAATTAGGCAAGAAAATGAAATAAAAGGCATTCAGACTGGAAAAGAAGAAGTAAACCTATCTCTATTTGCAGATGACATATTTTATATGGAAAATCTTAAGGGATCCACACAAAAAAATTAATAGAATTAATAAATAAGTTCAGCAAGTTTGCAGGATACAAGCTCAATATACATAAAAGCAATTATTTATTATACACTAACAATAAATAATCCAAAAATGAAATTTTAAAATATTCCATTTACAATAGCATCAAAAATAATAAAATACTTAGTAATAAATGTACTCAAATAAGTGAAAACTTGTACACTAAAACTGCAAAACAGCACTGAAAGAAACTAAAGAAGACCTAAATAAATGGAAAGATATTCATGTTTATGGATTGAAACTCTTAATACTATTTGGATGATAATACTCCCCCAAATGATATATAAATTCAATGCAACCCCTTTCAAAATTCCAGTTGCCTTTTTTTTCCCCTTTATTTAAAAAATTGACAAGCTGATCCTAAAATTCATATGGTCATGCAAGGAACCCAGAAAGGTCAACAGGTTAAAAAAACAGACCACAGTTGTAGCTCTCACATTTCATGATTTCAAAACTTACCACAAAGCTACATTAATCAATGCAGTGTGGTACTGGCATAAGGAGAGACACAGAAATAAATAGAATAGAATTGAAAGTTCATAAATAAACTCTTTTATTTATGGTCAATTGATTTTCAATAAGTTTTCCAAGACAATTTAAGAGGGAAAGAAAGATTTTCACCAAATGGTGCTGGGACAACTGGATATGCAGATACAAAGAATAAAGTTGGATATCTACCTCACACCATTCACAAAAATCAACTCAAAATAGACCAAATGTATGATCTGTAACTACACAACTCTTAGGAAAAAACCACAGGAGTAAATCTTCATGACCTTGGACTAGGAAACAGTTTCATAAATATAACACCAAAATTCAAGCAACAACAACAAAAAAGGTACATTGGATATCATCACATTTAAAACCTTTTGTGGGGCTTCCCTGGTGGCGCAGTATTTGAGAGTCTGCCTGCCGATGCAGGGGACACGGGTTCGTGCCCCGGTCTGGGAAGATTCCACATGCCGCGGAGCTGCTAGGCCCGTGAGCCATGGCCGCTGAGCCTGCACGTCCGGAGCCTGTGCTCCTCAATGGGAGAGGCCACAACAGTGAGAAGCCCACATACCGAAAAAAAAAAAAAAAAAAAAAAACCCTTTTGTGATATAAAGGATACCACAAAAGATGTAAACAGAAAACTCACGAAATGGGACAAAATATTTGCAAATCAAAAATTTGATAAGGGACTTGTATCCAGAATGTGCATCTATTAAATAACATATGTAAAACATAGATATCTTGTTTTTAAAAAAGAATGATAGTGCTTTTACATAACTATCACAGACCAATAACACATAGAACAAACCAAATATATGAGTATATTGAATATCTCATTTAAACCTATCTAAAAATCCTTTACTTGACATTACTAACTTCTCTAGAAGGAAAACAAAATACCTCAAACTGTTAGTGACACCTGATGAGGGATCTGTACCCTATAGACTTACTGGTCTCTGCCCAAAACACTGAATTTGCATGGCCCTGATTGCCTTTTATTGAGTGAAAATATCTGATTGCTGATTATCTTTTGAGATCTCAGGGAAAAGAAATTAATGAGGAAGAAGAAGAGTCAGAGTAACTAGTTCATGAAATATAAAGCTAAAAAAAATGTCTCAGAGAAAAGTTTTCACTGAAAAGACAGTAGTTGAATCCATAAATTATTGTTTTCTCTTGTTTTCTGCAAAGGAAACAGAAAATGGTCCTCTTAAGAGAAAAGCTATATCTTCCAGACTTTGGGTGAAGTGTCAATCTCTCAAAAATTGGACACTTCTAGTTCTGACCAATTGATTTCAGCTGCTTACCAACTAGCCTCTTGTGTCCAGAAATTTCTATGATTTTTCTGCAGTGCTATATGGTGTTTCCCAATATCAATGGGATTGTTTTAAGAATATTTATTGGGAACATTGAATGTCAATTTTCAAGTAAAAAGCTATTAAATTCTTCTAATTAAAAAAATAAAGAAAATAGTGGTGAGAGTGGGCACCCTTGTCTTGTTTCTGATTTTAGAGGAAATGCTTGTGGTTTTTCACCATTGAGAATAATGTTTGCTGTGGGTTTGTCATATATGACCTTTATTGTGTTGAGGTAGGTTCCCTCTATGTCCACTTTCTGGAGAGTTATTATCATAACTGGGTGTTGAATTTTGTCAAAAGCTTTATCTGCATCTATTGAGATAATCATATGGTTTTTCTCCTTCAATTTGTTAATATGTTGTATCACATTGATTGATTTGCATATATTGAAGAATCCTTGCATCCCTGGGATAAATCCCACTTGATCATGGTGTATGATCCTTTTAATGTCTTGCTGGATTCAGTTTGCTAGTATTTTGTTGAGAATTTTTGCGTCTATGTTCATCAGTGATATTGGCCTGTAATTTTTTTTTTTTTTGTGTGATATCTTTGCCTGGTTTTGGTAGCAGGGTAATGGTGGCCTCGTAGAATGAGCTTGGGAGTGTTCCTCCCTCTGCAATATTTTGGAAGGGTTTGAGGAGGATATGGTCTCAGCGCCTCTTTAAATGTTTGATAGAATTTGCCTGTAAAGCCATTTGGCCCTGGACTTTTGTTTGTTGGAAGATTTTTAATCACAGTTTCAATTTCATTACTTGTGATTGGTCTGTTCATATTTTTTATTTCTTCCTGGTTCAGTCTTGGAAAGTTGTACCTTTCTAAGAATTTGTCCATTTCTTCCAGGTTGTCCATTTTATTGGCATAGAGTTGCCTGTAGTAGTCTCTTATGATCCTCTGTATTTCTGCAGTCTCCGTTGTAACTTCTCCTTTTTCATTTCTAATTTTATGGATTTGAGTCCTCTCCACTTTTTTCTAGATGAGTCTGGTTAAAGGTTTATCAATTTTGTTTATCTTCTCAAAGAACCAGCTTTTAGTTTTATTGATCTTTGCTATTGTTTTATTCATTTCTATTTCATTCATTTCTGCTCTGGTATTTATGATTTCTTTCCTTCTACTAACTTTGGGTTTTGTTTGTTCTTCTTTCTCTAGTTGCTTTAGGTGTAAAGTTAGATTGTTTATTTGAGATTTTTCTTGTTTCTTGAGGTAGGATTGTATTGCCATAAACTTCCCTCTTAGAACTGCTTTTTCTGTATCTCATAGGTTTAGGTCATCATGTTTTCATTGTCATTTGTTTCCAAGTGTTTTTTTATTTCCTCTTTGATTTCTTCAGTGATCTCTTTTGGAAGTCCTAGCCACAGCAATCAGAGAAGAAAAAAATAAATAAAAGGAATCCAAATTGGAAAAGAAGAAGTAAAACTGTCACTGTTTGCAGATGACATGATACTATACATAGAAAATCCTGGAGATGCCACCAGAAAACTACTAGAGCTAATCAATGAATTTAGTAAAGTCTCTGTGTACAAAATTAATGCACAGAAATATCTTGAATTCCTATACACTAACAATGAAAGATCAGAAAGAGAAATTAAGGAAACACTCCCATTTACCATTGCAACAAAAAGAATAAAATACCTAGGAATAAACCTACCTAAGGAGGCAAAAGACCTGTACACAGAAAACTATAAGATACTGATGAAAGAAATCAAAGACGACACAAACAGATGAAGAGACATACCATGTTCTTGGATTGGAAAAATCAATATTGTGAAAATGACTGCACTACCCAAAGCAATCTACACTTCAGTGCAATCCATATCAAATTACCAATGGCAATTTTCACAGAACTAGAACAAAAAAATTTACAGTTTGTATGGAAACACAAAAGACCTCAAATAGCAAAATAGATCTTGAGAAAAAAAGAAAAATGGACCTGGAGGAATTAGGCTCCCTGACTTCAGACTATAATACAGGGCTACAGTAATCAAGACAGTATGGTACTGGCACAAAAACAGAAATACAGATCAATGGAACAGGATAGAAATCCCAGAGATAAACCCATGCAACTATGGTCACCTAATCTACGACAAAGGAGGCAAGAATATACAATGGAGCAAAGACATCCTCTTCAATAAGTGTTCCTGGGAAAACTGGACAGCTACATGTAAAAGAGTGAAATTAGAACACTCCCTAACACCATACACAAAAATAAACTCAAAATAGATTAAAGACATAAATGTAAGGCCTCTTAGAGGAAAACATAGGAAGAACACTCTTTGACATAAATCACAACAAGATCTTTTTTGACCCAACTCCTAGAGAAATGAGAATAAAAACAAAAATAAACAAATGGGACCTAATTAAGCTTAAAAGCTCTTGCACAGCAAAGGAAACCATAAACAAGATGAAAAGACAACCCTCGGAATGGGAGAAAATATTTGCAAATGAAACAACAGACAAAGGATTAATCTCTAAAATATACAAACAGCTCATGCAGTTCAATATCAAAAAACAAAAACAACCCAATCAAAAAATGGGCAGAAGATCTAAATAGACATTTCTCCAATGAAGACATACAAATGGCCAACAAACACATGAAAAGATGCTCAACATCACTAATTAGTAGAGCAATGCAAATTAAAACTACAATGCAATATCACCTCACACTGGTCAGAATGGCCATCAACAAAAAATCTACAAATAATAAATGCTGGAGAGAGAGTGGAGAAAAGGGAACCCTTTGCCACTGTTGGTGGGAATGTAAACTGATACAGCCATGATGAAGATGAGTAAGGAGGTTTCTTAAAAACTAAAAATAGAACTACCATGTGACCCAGCAACCCCACTACTGGGCATATACCCAGAGAAAACCATAATTCAAAAAGTCACATGCACCCCAATGTTCATTGCAGTACTATTTACAATAGCCAGGACATGGAAATGTCCATCAACAGAGGAATGGATAAAGAAGATGTGTTACATATATACAATGGAATGTTACTCAGCCATAAAAAGGAACAAAATTGGGTCATTTTTAGAGATGTGGTTGGACCTAGAGATTGTCATACAGAGTGATATCATATATTAATGCATGTATGTAGAATCTGACAAAATTGGCATAGATGATCCTACTTACAAGGGAGAAATAGAGACACAGACATAGAGAAAAAAATAATAAATAATAAAATAAAGAAAAATTCAAGAAAGAACACCCCAGTGTACCTATCCCCTATAATATTAAAATATTAACATTTTGATATTGTTTCATCAAGCTACTTTTTTAAATACACTATAATAGTTGGCTTCACCTCTCCAGAAACAATGTCTATCATGAACATATGTATCCAATTTGTGTCTCTGAATTTTTAATAAATTGGTTAACTGATACACACTACTATACATAAAATAAACAATGAGGACCTACTGTACAGCATGGGGAACTATATTCAATATCTGATAATAACCTATAATGGAAAAGACACTTAAAAATATATAGTGGAATCACTTTGCTGTACACCTGAAACTAATATAACATTGCCAATCAACTATACTTCAATAATATTTTTAATTTGTATATTTTGATAGATGTAGATCTGATTCTTTTAATTGTGTTATAGTACTCCATCATACACAAATAATATAATTTTATATATTCCCCTGTAGATGGACCTAAAAGTTATTTTCAGCTTTTCATTATTATAAATGATGTATGGTATATGTATTCTTGTGCAGATGTGTGAGAGTTTTCCCCCAGGTATATACCTAGATATAAAATTGCTGGGTCATCAATTCCTTAAATCTTAACTTGCATATTTCACTACATATTTTAATAAAACCTAAAATTATTCAGCATCTCTCTCCTTTCTTGAAAAACTCAAGAATTACAACCTTTTAACTAGCTCCTGAACTTTCACTATCTTCCAACTTCCACTTTTTTTTGTCTAAATGTTCCACGATTTGTTTATATCTAATAAGTTATGTTTATAGTCAATATTTAGTTACAAATACATTTTAATTATTTTTTCATTTAAGATGAATCCATCTGTTTTTGCTCACGTGCATCCCTTTAGCCATGGTCTATGGGTGGTGTACTTGAGAAGTCAGAAAATGTCTGTTTTTTTTTTTTTTTTACACTTAGTCTTCAATGATGGCCAAGCTAGATAAATATGTCTAAAACTGACAGTTATGTTTTCTTAGTAATTTGAAGATATTACACCATTGACTTGTGGGCATCTATTGTAGTTGACAGAAATTCACTATCCATCTAATTATAGTTCCTGTGAGGATGCTCATCCTTCTCTCTCTGGTGGTTTTATTCTGATACCCTGTAGTTTCACTATGACATATCTGCATGTGAAATTATTGTTTCATAGTTCTCTGTAAACTATTTAAAAATTTATTTATTTATTTATTTATTTTTGGCTGTGTTGGGTCTTTGTTGCTGCAAGTAGGCTTTCTCTAGTGGCAGTGAGCAGGGGTTACTCTTCATTCCGGTGCACGGGCTTCTCATTGCAGAGGCTTCTCTTGTTGTGGAGCCTGAGCTCTAAGCACATGGGCTTCAGTAGTTGTGGCACACGGGTTCAATAGTTGTGGCTCGCAGGCTCAGTAGTTGTGGTGCACAGGATTAGTTGCTCGGCGGCATGTGGGATCTTCCCAGACCAGGTCTCAAACCCGTGTCCCCTGCATTGGCAGGTGGATTCTTAACCACTGCACCAGCAGGGAAGTCCCTCAGTAAACTTTTGTACTCTAAGAAATTTAGAGTGTCTTTTAAAACTGTACATATAGAGAAATGCACATAATAACGTATCAGTGGATGAATATTCAAAAACAAAACATATGCAAGCAGCACTAAGAGCAATAAATAGAACATTATGGTGACCCCAGAATCCCCCCTTATGCTGCCGTCCAGTTGCTTCCTGTCAAGTGTGTTCTTTTGTGTTTGTCTTTTTTTAGCACAGTGCTGTTTGAGAGTTCCAAGCATATTGTTGGGTGTATTTGTAGATAGTTCATTTTCAATGCTGTATAGTATTCCATAATATGAATATATGACATGTAATATAGTGGTCCTGGCTCTGGTCCCTTGCCACATGTGGTTTTCTCAGTTCCTATTAATTCAGTGAAATCATATTCCTGCCCAACTTGGAACTCAAGAGTTTATGGATTCAGTTCTCATTTATAGCTGTATGTTTCTGTTCCATTTTTGGCTCACAGAGAGACGTTTATCAGTCTCTTGAGCAAGTCTATGTCTATTTTATTTATTTATTTATTTATTTTTATATATACACATATGTATATATGTGTATACCTACACACACGTATTCTACCTATTACAGCCATAGGCTCAGAGGAGTAAGATGTAAACTCACAGAACCAACTTGTTAATCTCTATTCCTTTTTAATTTTTGTGGGAGAGCATAACTTTTCAGATTTTATCATGAAGGAAGGCTCGTTTTGTGTTTGTGCATCTCATATACATGTATGCATGTATATATGTGTATATATATATATATAATATATGTATATATATACAGGTATGTTTATATGACTTAAGTCTTAATGACTAAGAAGCTTGTTCTCTCTTTGTAAAAAAATACGTAGTTCTGCAAAGGAAACAGAGAATTGCCTTCTTTAGAGAAAAACTTTGTCTTCCAGACTTTGGGGGAAGTATTGATCTCTCAAAAATTAAACCCTTCTGGTTCTGACCAATAAAAACATACATATGTGTTTTATTACAAAGAGAGAACTAGCTTTTTAGAGTTACTAACAGACAAGGTTTCTAGCTAGAATTTAATGTCATAGTCTAATTTTTGAAGTGTTTATATTTATAGTTATATTCTGTGATATTCAATGATGTAAATGTTTATCATAATAGAGAAATAAAATTTTGTGTTTAAATAAAATTGAGGCACAATAAATAAAATAGTTATTTAATAATAGTTCAAATGGTAAATGAATAATTAAAAATCATGAAGGTGGTGAGTGAATTATTTAAGTTTGGGAAACATTAACTTGACAGACTTGATAGCTCAACTTTAATTTCTTCATTTAAAATACAAACACCAGGTCTATATTCATCTTTTGGATCAAAGGCAAGCCCACCTGCAGAAAACCTACAGCTGTAGCTGCTTTCTCTTGTACATCATTCCTTGCCCCAATCTTTCTCCTTTCAATCAGTGTTGATAAACTGCACCTAATCTCATAGGGTCACTGTGTTTCCATTTCTATTGTGTAAAAACATTTTCAAAGATATCCTTGGAAGGAAGGCACTGTTAACCCAAGGAATGTATACATTATATAATTTCAGGCAGCATATCAAGCAACCTTGATGAGCATCTGAACCTCACTCATGGTTTAGTCCATGAAAGGCAAATGGGTATGAACTTACACAGTAGCACCAATTTAAGGATAGCTGCTTTCTGCACTGCTGTGTTCAGAAGGATTCTGAGGGAAAAACTGGACTATTAGGAATGAGTGCCATGAGCACCGATGTTTCAAGTACCAGAATTTGTGCTATGTGTTTGCCATCCTTGATTAAAAGAGCAATGAGTAGTCCTGACCTTCTATGATCTTGGATGTCTATAAAAATGTCCTTAGAATGCTTCAGTATGAGTTAGTATATTTAAGAAAACCATTTTAAAATAAATGGAATAAAGCATGATTTATGATATTCCAGGTACGTTTATTGGAAAAAAACAACTCTTATCTTACAGTAAAATTAAATGAAAATACTTGAAGAAAATTGATTAATAGGGAGGGAGTACAAAAAAGGTATGGCAGGTATTTTGTACCTTTTTAATAGAGCAGTTTCATTTTTTAAATCACCAATCTTAGAGAAAATGCCTTTCCAGAAAAAAAAAGTAAGTTGTCATAGTAACTCAGTGTTAGAACCTCCACACAGACCAAATTTAGCAGAGCTATACTTATTGCTTAATTGTACAAACTATCCATTTGACAAAAGAAAAGAAGATGTGCAATGAGATTTATTTTGTACCTACTATGTGTGAGATGCTTTGCACAGTTTCCTCATTAATCATTATAAGAATCCAGCAAAGAAGGTATTATTACCTTCAGTTTAACAGATAAAGAATTTGAGGTCCAGCCTAGCCATTTACTTGCCTTATATCACAGCATAATTGGAGGAGCAGGGCTCTGAACATAGGTCTCCCGAAAGCCTATGATTTTAAAGGACTTTGAATAGCCCTACTCTGTATCTCACTGAGCCACACTGTCTTTTTGGAGGCTATAGAAAGAGGCCACTGACATTCTGAAAGGCAAGTATGGTCCAATGAACATCAGGATCTTTTACACTGAAGACATAATACAAAGTGAAAAGGGCATTTTCTTTGTCAACAATATTACTCACTGGAGGATTGGTGGACTGCCCCTATCCTTCCTGGGTGACAGTAGGATTCATGAGGGAAGCAGCTGGTCAATTTCTTATTTGTCTTGTTCAAACTTGTTCCAATATCTACAAAACTTCTCTCAAATCAGACATTTTAAAGTTGGACACAAATCATTAATTCCAATTTATATATCCTCTCATTTATTAAAGAAATATTTATTCAGTGTCACTATGCATCAAGGACTGTGCTAGGTCTTCAGCACTATAGAAAACTAGTCCAGTAGGCTAAAACATTCTTCTGCCACATGACATTAGCAATAATTCTCAAGTTTACCAAGGCCAAATAAGTCCACTGAAAACCCCCAGTCTCCTTTCATACATCAAACCATTCCCCAATTAAATTAAATCTTTGCTCAAAAATTGAATCATTTGTACTCAAGGGAAATTCTAATGTGAGCCATCTTGAAATTTGGTCACCTGTGGATTTTTAGCAGACAGGGAAGTAAAACAAGCTGACTGAATACTAATAGAGAATTTGACCTGAGTGGGAATTAGATGATCTCTCTCATTTCAAGATGCCTTAAAGAATCAGTGAAAGAGCAACTGAAATGTAGTGTGTCAGTTCTGGAGGCCTGTGATTGGCCCTAACAGCCACAGGGGATGGGGAAATCCCATTGACCCAGTTTGCTGCAGACTCAGAGCACTAAGGATTAGCCCAGCCATTGCTAATGTGCTGATAGGATGAAGTGAATTGGGTTCCAGCCTAGTTCCCACATGGCATTAAAGACAGAAATGTCTTCAACAACCACCCACAGACTATGGAATAAACCCAAACTTCTCAATCAAACTGGTGTCAAATCCCTGCCTCTCTTCCAATCTTCTGTTATTCCTCATTATAAACCCTGTGTTATAAGTAGGTGCTTTCTAGCTCTGTGACCATGGATATGTTTCATTTCTTTTCTTTTCTTCCTTTTCTTTTCCTTTCCTTCCCCCCTTTTTTTCTTTTCTACCTCTCTGAGTCTCAGTTTCCCCATCTGCAAGATTGGAATGATATTAGTGCTTACTTCTCAAGTTCTTGGATGATTAAATAAGTTAACGCAAGTAAAGCCTAGTGAAGTAGATGATGCTACCACCACTACCAATCATTCTATTTTTGGCAACAGCTAGATTTACAGATCGGTATTGTGTTTACCAAAGGCAAACATGTCCACTGAAAACCTCAGTCTTGTTTTTCACACAGCAAATCATTCCCCAATGAGGTTAAATCTTTGTTCAGAAATTGAATCATTTGTACTCAAGGGAAATTCTAATGTGAGTCATCTTGAAATTTGGTCACGTGGACGTTCAGTATGATTTAAGCATTCCTGCCTCCATGTCTGACTCCTACCTAAAAATGCTTTCCCGTTTCTCATTGTTGAGGCAAGTCCAAATCAGGTACTGAAAGCCTAGTATAAATCCTACCCACCCATGAATCCTGAGCTGCTATCTGCACCCCACAGTGATCACTCACCTTGACACTCATCATGTATTTCTATTATATTGTCATACAAGATATATCTCTCATTGAGAAGATTCAGCCCTGTGAGGGCAGCAGATAAATTGCCTACTTTATTTTTAAATCTCTCCAAGCATCCACCTACAACAATTCCTTGAGTTTCCAGGATTGTGTCAGTTGATGAACTCAGAGGGCTAGCTAAGCCTTTAAAACAGCCAAAGAAGCTTATTCCTGAGGTCTGAAATTCAATGAGCCAATCATGTTCCTGCCCCATGTTAACTGCTTACCAATGTAAACAGAGAATTTGGTCATGGAATTTGAGTCTCATTCTTGACATTTATTATTATAAAACTCTCGTACCCACCCCTACTCATGAGCATGACTTGTATTTTCCGTCACGGACAATATTTAGGTGTCCATTCTATGCTTGCTTACTTAACATTAGATCACATCCCAGTCCTCCTCTGCCAGCCTTTCTTCCTTCCACAAATATTTGTTGAGTGCCTCCCACATGACAGACACTTTGTCAGATGTACAAGATAAAATGATGAATGTGACAACCATGGGTCCTGCTTTTATAAACTTGCAGTGCATCTGGGACTAAAAATTAGGAGCAACCATGACATGCTGAACAATCTCAGAGAGTGACTAAGAATAAAATTGTCTTTGGAGAAACTCATACCCCTCTCAGAGCTATTTTTAGCATACTAAGTTGGAAACAGCTATACACTCTCATCCTTGAAACAAACCACTTTCCAGAGATCATGGGAATTTGCCCATGTTGCTTCATGAAAAGATTCAGCGTGATAACTGTAGATATTGAATGCAGCTTATTACTATCTTTATTGACAGAGGTGTTATTTAAATGTAAATAATGGTAATGCAATCAATAGTTAAAAAAAGGAAATGCCTTATTCCTTACATGCATAGCAGACAGCCTTGAGACAATGTAGCTGGATAGTTAGTAAAGTGTCATTATCCCCCTATCTCCCAATGCACCCTGGTATTCAAAACTCATCCGTATTTCCAGACGCAAACAATTCCCTTGTTTGGATCGTCAAACCAAGAAACATCTTCTCACATCATTAAAACATGCAGCTCTTCCAAGGTGGCCACTCCATGCTAGCTAAGAAAGGCACAATCCACACTGCAGAAGAATTATGCATGAGTTAGGGCTGAGAGTTACACTTGGGTAAAATCCTCAATTGCTGTAGCTTCATTAATGCATTCTCCGTGTTTTACTGCTGAGTGACTGTTCTGAATAAATTCTGCTCTCATGCATGCACTCAAAGAAATGACAAAATTCTGAATGAATAAGCAGTCAGCACCCAGGAGAGATTCTTCAAGCTACAGTTATTCAGAAATTCCTGTATTTGTCACAACGGGAGGAATAAGAACATGGAAATTTCATAGAACCACAGAATCTCAGGGTTAGAAGAGACTGTAGTGGTCATTTGGTCACCCCTTCTCAGATCCTCCCCCATGAAATGGATAAATCCTCACTACAATAATCTCCATGAAATGGTCACAGAGGATTGCACAAACAATTCTTATCACAAGAACCTCGCTACCATTTCCTGACATGTTCCTTTTCATTACTCATTACATAATTTTTATTTATGCTTAGCTAAAATCTATCTTCCCATAGGTCCTCATTCTCCTCTCTAGGACCACACAAAGTCATTCTAATTCTTCTTCCAAATAATAGTCTTAATATTTAAAGAGCTGTCACATATTTCATCCTGTGAAGTATGTACAACAATGTCAAGGAGAATGAGGGCTGCAAAAAGTCATGGCACTTCTACATCAGGAAAGCTATTAGGAAACCATGACAGTTGGGTTTCATTAGCATGGAAGATACAGAGATATGAGGAGACCAAGAGGGGTAGCCTTTAACCACCAGTTTCACTAACTCCCTTAGCATTGATATATCCCAAACTTGCTCCTTCCTCAGCAGATGGTCCTGCCATCTATCAAGTTGCTCAAACTATAAACTACCTCGCTCTTACCCTTCACATACAATCCACCACCTATGTCCTAAATATACTTTGAATATATTCACTTACTTTTATTTTACTTCTACTATCCTAATCCAAGCTATTATGCTTTATCTAAGCTTATCCTTTCTCATGACTAGTCACTCCCACTTCCATGATTGCCTGCTTCTACTCTAAATTGCAAATAAGATCACATTACACCCCTGCTTCAAACCTTTCTAAGGTTTCCGGCTGCTTTCAGATGGAGACCAATGACCTTAACATGGACATCAAGGCTCTGCCTCTTTTAACCTCTGTCTCCTCTCAGCTTCCTTCCGCTCCTTCTTCACACTGGCCTTCCTGCTGTTATCCTTAGATAAAGAAAAGGAAGAGAAAACTAGTCTAAGAAGGAGATTGAAAAGGAACAGTCATAGGGGAAATAAGAGAAACAAATGTATGTGTTGTCACATCAAGAAAAGAGAGAGGGGCCTCCCTGGTGGCGCAAGTGGTTGAGAGTCCGCCTGCCGATGCAGGGGATGCGGGTTCGTGCCCCGGTCTGGGAGGATCCCATATGCCGCGGAGCGGCTGGGCCCGTGAGCCATGGCCGCTAAGCCTGCGCGTCCGGAGCCTGCGCGTCCGGAGCCTGTGCTCCGCAACGGGGGAGGCCACAACAGTGAGAGGCCCGCATACCGCAAAAAAAAAAAAAAAAAAAAAAAAAAAAAAAAGAAAAGAGAGAGAATTTTAATAAAAACAACTTTACTGTTGTTTTAATAAAAACAAGTTTCTAGGTAAAAATGTTAGTGGCACAGACAGGTTGCAGCAAGGTGAGGCATAAGTTGAAGGTGAGGGAAGGGAGCAAGGCAGCTAGGAAGAGTCTAGAAGGAGAAGCAAACTCCAAATAGAAAATGTGTTTCTTTTTGAAATAGTAAGGTCCTCATAGAAAAGGCAAAGTTAAGGAAACATGAAAGGAGCTGACTGATTAAATGAGGTTCCGGAGAAGGTAAGAAGTGAGATCAAGGCAGCACAAGATTATGCAAAATAGCTAACACAGTGTTTGTATATAGTGAGTCCTCAAGGAGCAATTTAAATATAAGGATAATTAGTATTGATCTTCTTCTTATGAGAAGGAAAAATAAAAATTTAAAGATAAAGGAGGAGTGTATGGAGAAGGGAATTCTTATTGCATGTCTAAATATATAATAAACTATAGATTTAAGGAAGCTACCTGTGCAATGTAAGCAAAAGTTTAAAACCTTTTATCGAGTGTACTTTTCACACTAAATCAGTATGCATTTACTTTAGTCTTCAGACTTCATCCAGACTCGATCATAAAAATCACTCCTGCTTTTCTGTTCCTCTCCATCAACCAAGACTGATACTTGTTAGCATCTCAACTTGTTAATCCCACACTAAGTTGGAGACTGTTCTTGCACATTTCATTTTGTCTTAAAGGAAGAACTGAGACTTTAACCCATTGTATGAACCTGTAGCTCACTGACATCTTATTTAAAGATTTAAATCCAGTTTATTCAAATCAAAAGTGTGCACCAGTAAATCAAAAGTGTGCACCATACCTTGTTGTATTAATCTAGGCACCCTGACCCCCGGGGCTTAACACAATGTTTTGCACACAGTCAGAAATCAATAAACATTTGTTCAGTGAGAAAACAAATGAATTTCAACTTCTTTTAAATCCTTTTATATTTATTGTCTTGACACACGAGTTAGCATTGAACCATATGCCTTCTTGCTGTCTTGTTTCACATGTATTAATCATATCTTTACAATAATACTGTAAACTCCTTCAGGTGTGGTCCACACAGTCTGTTTCCTTGTTTCTGTCACCACCCAACTCTACCCTCAGTGGGTCCCAGCACAATAGCAGAGAAAGCTCATCAAGTACTTGCTGATTGACTTACCCTTAGAAAGTAATTTTCTGACAATTGAAGCAAGAGCTTCATTTGCAGGTAGAATATAGTTTATGCATATATGCCAGGATTTTCTATTGTTTAAAAACAGAAAGCTATCTTAATGGTACTTTCATTCACACCATTAATCATATTCCCCTCCACTTCCTGTAAGAAAGCTATCTCATGTGTGTACTGTACTTCCAGGGTTGACTAGTAAAGAAATCTATCTGATGAATCATCTAATGGTGTCTGTAAAAGAATCATAAAGGACACCTGTGTTAGCAATAACAACAGCCCAGATTCTGCCTTCTTTTCATCTGCCAGTCTACTGGCAGCTTGGACCAGTAGCTAGTATCCTAGAATATTGTGTTTTAGCATCTAATCCAAAACACTTCACATGAGATACAAAAGTCAAATAAGAAAAACGAAAACATTAAAGAGAAGAGAATTCTCTCCAAAGCCAAATGGTAATTGGCTTAGCCAAGAAGGGAAGAGCTGGGGGAGATATAAATAATAAGAGTAGAAAAGGCACAAGCTTTGAGTCAGAAAGAACCTTCAACTATTTATTCATCAAGTATATATTTACTGAACACTTACTATGTGCCATGCACTATGCTATGCTCTAGGGGTAAAAATGAAAAATAGATGCAGTCCGTACTTTTAAGGAGCTCACAGTTAATAAGGAGACAAAGAAGTAAACAAATAGCCAGAACTCAATATGAGAAATATCACAAGTGGTAGATGGTAGCAGAAAAGGCTGTTATAGGAACAAGAAATTGAGTGCCCTTCTCATGTTGGAGGGTCAGAAAGCTATTTCCAGGGTGGTAATCTAAGCCGAGAGCCAAAATATAGAAAAAATGGCTTGGTACAAAGGGACAGCTGAGAAAGGAGAAAGGAGATCAGCATGTGTAGAAGAATCCTAGAAATAAGATAGACTGTGAGATGTTTATTCATGAGCCTGAGAAAAGTTCAGCATGGCTGGATTTACATCCCAGCTCTGCCACCAGCTGTGTCACTTCTGATATCACTAAATCCTTCTGAGTCTCAGTTTCCAATCATTTGAACACTTTACATTCATACTACTGACATAGAAACTGGCACCTAGAGGGGGTTGAAGAAATATTAGTGCCTTTCTGCCTCTTTGCCCTCCTTTCGTGAGCAAAGAGACAACCTCACCCCAAGCCCCAAATCCCTGCTTCCTGTTATTTCCTTCCTGAGGAGTTCATTAGCCAATTCACATTGGCTAAGATTCACTTGACCATTTAAAGAACTATGCCTTTTTAATGCAGACAATTTTATTACAGTTCAAAGCTGACCTTTAGTTTTTCAGGCTTGGCTGTTTATGTGCATACAAAAGTTCACAATTCCATTTTCAAAAGTCTTCAGTCTAATGGATTATCCAATTACATTCTTCTAATGTTTCTGACCCAGTGCCAGGTCTTGCCATTCAGACCTTTCCCAAGGCTGCTCTCTCCATCTGAAATTCTCTTTTTGAGAAGGTCTGACAATTTTCCTCAATACAGCTCTGTATCTTTTTCTTCTCTTCCTTTATAACGTGTCCTCAGTTAAATGAGTATCTCAGATGGGCTTTCCTTTACCCTTTAACATACATTAATTTGTTCCAGAAAATGGAAACCATCCAAAATGGCATCATTATGTGATTATTAATTTTATTATTTCTCTCATTCTTTAATCCCTACATTCTTTTATTCACTCATTATTTACTCATTAAACTAATATGCATATTGTATACTTGCAAAGAACAAGACACTGCTAGCACCATGTGGTCTTCCATAAAGGAAACAGATAATTAAGAACTTCAAGGAGCTTAGAGTGTAATGAAAGAGATATAACAGGAACATGTGAAGTTAAGAAAATGAAGTTAATGAAGAATAGGATAAAAGAAATACAGCAAAAGAGGTATGGAAGTTCAAATAAAAGAACATGGGACTTGCATGAAGATCTAGGTTTAAAGGCTAGCTGTCCTGTTTTCTGCAGCCTTGAACCATTTGCTTAACCTCTCTGAGTTACTCTACATTTAAGAGGGAGACAGTTCTATGTCCTCATGCTTTTTTAAATCTCTCTTGGTATGGCTTCATTGAAATAAAGCATATGAAATTTCTTTATAAACTGTACAGTTTGGGTGATTTTAAGGGAACTGACTACTACGTGAGAAGGGGTACTCTCTTCAAGACAGTGGAGACCAATACATTGCACAGGTCAGTCACTTATACACAATCCTATTGAAGACATTGTCATAGGCAGGAGAGTTGTAAAGGTTATAGCTCAATTCTCCCAGTGCACATGTTTGCTTTGATGTACACAGTATTTTTAAAAGAGAATTTGAAAGCCCTCAGAAGGGATATGTGCTTTCCAGCTTAACTGATTCACCATCTAATTCTTCTCCGACCAGGTAAGAATTTACTACTGCTGTCAGATACCTGCAAAGAAGCCTTGAGTCAGCTCTGTCCTATCACTCTGAGGGCAGGCAGAATTTTTACATACACTTATATGCATTCGCCTAGATTTGTTACCTTGTCCTTCCTATAAAGGTTCCCCCTTGGTCACACATAGTTTTACTGTTTTCCCTGCTGACTCTGCATTAATTATTTCTTTCTCTTTTCTTTACTATCTCCCTCCCTCTATCCTCTCAGTCAACACTGCCATCATATTTGCACCCACTGTATTATCTCCAAATAAACTTTAGAAGTTCAACAGCTTTGAGTAAGAAACTATGAGGTTTTCTGAACAATGCCTAATCCACTTCAAGCTTACAAGCATATGTCTAATGTTCTGGGCTAGATTCTGGCATGTGAACAAGCAATTACAGGGTAATGTGGCAGGTGTGGTAACAGAGATTCAGAGGATTGTTTTGGAGAGATGGAAAATAGAGTCATTCATCCTTCCTGAGAAGGTCAGAGAAGACTTTACAGAAGAGGAGACAGTATTTAAGGTAGCCCATGAACAGTGAGAAGAATTTTCCCAAGTGGAGAAAAAAAGAACAGGGTTTAAGCAAAGACATGGGGATTGGAAAATTCAATATATTGGGGAGTGAATGGAGTGAATTATTTATACATAGAAATAATCTTCCAGGGCAGATTAATAAACCACATTTGGACTACTCTAAGGAAAAACTGCCTAAAGGTCTTTTAAAAGGGCTTGACAGAGGCTAGACTCTCTCTTCTCTATTACTCCTGTGAAGCAAATGCATTTAATATAAAACTTTACAGCCCAACACAGACGATGGCCAGAGTGTGACGACCCCTGACTCTTGCTGCATCCATGGCACATGCCACTAATCAATCAAGGCATTCATCTCTATGAGGTCTGGATACAGCCTCAGAATCCTTCCCAGTAGAGATTTCTATAAGGCCCTCTATCAATTGGTCAGAGTTGGCACTTGAAATGAAACCTATTTTCATCTCAGTTCTAGGATATTTGTTGAAAGGGAGGGGTGACCTTGAAAGATATATTTATAACCCAGAAGAAATCTTTTCACTAAACCCCATATCTGGGCATGCAGAGCCCATGAATGCATTTCTGCCGTACCTATCTTAGGTTGTGTGAGTCCGTGACTCAGAGTGGCCCTCTTGTGGGAGGGAGTCTGGACACTAAATATCTAGGAGAAAATGGCAGATTTCAATCATCCAAAGTTCCAAATGTAGCCAAATAACCACAAAATCGACTGTAGCTTTCTCAAAGTGGTAAGCATTATCAATTTTAAATCAATAAGAAAATGTTAGTCTATATTATTTGACAAAAGCATCCTAGCAGCACAATTAGTATGGACAGGCTGCATAGAACAAAGCCACCAAATCAGTTTGAAAAGC
This sequence comes from Mesoplodon densirostris, assembly GCF_025265405.1. Taxonomy (NCBI): domain Eukaryota; kingdom Metazoa; phylum Chordata; class Mammalia; order Artiodactyla; family Ziphiidae; genus Mesoplodon; species Mesoplodon densirostris. Next base: position 48,703,371 of record NC_082667.1, on the reverse strand, counting down.
TCCTATAACAAACATGTAAAGTAGCCACCAAAGCCAAAAATGCTTAGAAAAAAATCCACCTTCACACTTTGATTAAATGATTTCCTTCACAAGCATAAACAGTTTAGAGAAGAAAAGTCCAGGACTGATTGCTCAGACTCTCCAGGGTGGAACACATCTTTAAAAAATCCTCAGCTTCACAAGGTATCCTTTGCCAACCCTCCAAGGCGCAACCTTAGAATCTGCTACAGGCTGCAGCAGCTGCCTGCCCACTTTCTCAGCAGTAAGAAATATGCTAAGCAGTGATGATCAACAGGGAGGAGGATCAAAAGGTTAGGGAATGATTAAGCAAGATACCATTCCTTCTAACAATCAGTTTTCTGTTGAGGTTGTGAATGATGGAAGTCTGAGTAATCTCAAATTTCAATCAATTCCATGTGAGACTTGTCTATTCCGTGCTCGCTCTGTGGGAGCTCCATTTGCTCCAGTTTTCTGGGCACACTGATAACGGGAGCTGTCATCATCAAAGTCAAGGTGATCTGCTACTAGAACCTGAGCCTGACCAAGTATATATCTGTCCCTTCCAAACCATAACAAAAGACCACATACCCATGGAAGGAGACCAAGACAAGACCAAAAAGATTCTCAGTCTGTCATGCAAAAAGAGGCTTGGAGTAAGTCTTCACTTGGAAGATATGACTGGTATGAGCAAGATTACACTGAAGGAAGCTCACTGATTTTCATCATAGAATCAGACTCCTGGGAATGGAAATCTCTGCGATTTTGCAGATGCCAGTTGGAGTCTTGTCTTGCCACTTACTGGCTGTATGAGCCTGGATCACTCAACTTCACTGAACCATACTCTTCTCATCTGGGTGAGTGAAATCTGTTTCTTGCTGTTTATTTACAGGGTAGTGATGAAGGACGAGGAGGGAGGACAGATTATAACAATTATAGATAGAATTTATCTCATATGGTCTCATTTAATCTTCCTTATAATCCTATGAAGCAGTTATTATACCTTTTTTTTTTTAAGTGAAGAAACTGGGACCCAGAGAGATTGAGTGACAAGTCAAACGTGACCTAGCTGATAAGTGGCAGAAAAAGAGTTCAAGTCTTGACTCAAAAGTTAACATTCTTTTCACTGCAAAATATCTACCTCTTTAGATTATAAAATTTTTAAAGTCAGGGGCCATACCTGGGTTCTCCTGGTATCCCTAGTCCCTAACACATTTATTACATAACAGGTATTCAGTAAAGATTTGGTGAATAAATGAATAGTGTTTTTAAGGATATACATTGATTGAGCTCAACCTAGCTAAGCAAACATTGAATTGCACACCCTGTTGTCAGACACCTTGTTTCTAGTTAGGAGTTAGGAATTCAAAGATGAATAGTATTCACTTCCTGCCCTCAAGGGAGTCACCATGTAGTGACAGACACATACAGAAACAAAATCTACCTTCCACCAAAATCTACCTTTACATCTATCATCTGCAGTTTCAGAGAATTCGCGAACTCCATCTCGAACACACACTGGAGGTGTTTGAAGTTACTTCTCTGCTAGTCTTTGAGGTTTAACTAGAAGTAGGAATAGGGGCTGCTTTAGCTCGTAGCAGAGTGTGATCCATGGGGAGCTGGGAGAGCTGTTTTCACTTACTACCTAAGGAATGTTAGGTAAGTTATGTTTGAGCTACAAGATTCAAGTTTTGGAAGACATGTGGAACCAAATATTCACCATGCTTTTTATAAGCCAGATTTTCTGTCTCCAGTTTGCCTTTGGTTTCTAGGGTTAAAAAACACCCATATTATCAAAACAAAGAAGATGCCTGAACAAAGTCAACATTTATAGAGGACTCAAAGCACAGGGAATTAGAGAAACATGATAAGCACAAAGTAGTAATGCTATCACTACTTAAACAAAGAGAGATAGGTGTCCTTGGACTAATATGGGCCACAAGAAGTCTCTGGCATTGAAAAATCTTTAGAATACAAGGGATGCATCAAGAGCAAGGGAGTAAATGCAGAAAAAGTTGTAAGACCCTTGCCCAATAATGATTATGGAAGAGAGGCACGTGACTATCATGTTACTGAAGATTTGCTAGGCTTGAACAAAATGGGGAGTTTAGTCTATTTAGTTTGTTCCTGGTCTAGACAGAATATCTAATAAGGCTATCAAATCTTCTCTTGTTCAAATCCTAGGCTCACCAAGCAATTTGCAAGGGTAGAAAAATATTTTAAATAAATAAATAAGCTTTTTAGAACATATGTATTTTCTAATATTCCTTGTCCTTTGCTCCATTCAGTCAGCCAGGTCACTCTATATTCATTGCCTCAAGTTAAGGGATGACACCAAAACAAACAAACAAACAAGGATTCACTTTTTGGCTTTTGTGTTTTAAAAGTCTCTCTCTCAGCAGGAGAAACAGAAAGAATGCCCTGTAGATTTGGAAGAACACAGGGTAAGAAATGCCAAAGCTTCCTACCTCCACGACTAAAACTCCCCTAGGCTAGGAGGAAGAGGACTTTGGAGGGGAATCAAGGAGTGTGTCAAAGTTACAGACACTTGAAAAAGCAGGGATGTATCAGGCTCAGCACAGTGGTGGGTCAAGGGGACATAGGTCTCCCACATAGACTTGTATGGCTCATTCACAGAAAGGATCTTAGAAAGGAGCTCAGGGAGGTGGCCAATATCTTAGAGAGGAAATGGCTACAAAGGTCATTTACTAGCTAAGTGCCTGGCATATAGTGGGAGCAACTGATTACTGGGTAATTGAATAGGGTCATACCCGGCAATACTATGCTCTTTCAGATTCTAGATCTGGGGACCAGGCCTTGATAACAGTGACTGAACTAAGATGTCAAGCCAGCATTTGGTTAATATCCCCTAAATGATGGGATATGGAAAACTTTGGATATCCATGAGAAATGCTATCAGCTAAGAGCAGGGAAAAGCAGAACTATACATTTAGGTTTCCACTTTGTTATAGCTGCTGTGAGATCAGGATTTCTCTGCACCTAGCTCAGTGCTGATCTGTCCATAATGCATGCTGTACAGAATTGGACTTACAAGTCATGGATACATTCTTATTTCTCTCTTAGGCTTCATAGGATGGAAATAGCCATTAGGTGATGGCTAGTGAGTAACCTGTGGTGCTTGCAGCGCTGCCTCCTGCTCACTAAGAGGCTTGCCCTAATTTTAGGATTTCAGATGCAGTGAGCAGCACCTAATAGATAGCTGGATATGATGGCTGAGCCTTTTAGTGCCTTCATGTGTCACAGGAAAGTTGACAAGGTTGAGTTAAGATAGTTCTGTTTAATGCCATTTTTGAAATCAGTGTGGCTCTGGCAAACTCTGAAAGCTTGAAAGTTACATAATCAAAATGGGGAACAAAGCTCCTTCCTGAATTTGGAATAGTGCTTCTATGGAAGCTATAAGTGTGACACACTTTAAGAATCTGACATATAACCAAAAGCATGCAGAAAAGATGCTATATAAATCAAAAGATACTTAAAAACCTCCTGATAACATCGCTGCTAAGAGAAGCCCTGTAACAAATTGTTTTGTATAACAAATTTCTCCTTTTCTTTTTTCTAGACTACACTCTCCAAGGGCAGGGACTGTGTGCTCCCAACTTTTGAACTCCAGTGCCCAGCACCAACACTTGGCATGAGAGGTACCAAGTAGGCACTGAGTCAGTGTTTGGTAACAAACCTAAATAACCAGCCACTAATTTATCTATTTTGTGAATTTGAAATTTCAGGTTTTTCCTAAAGCAGGGTACTCAGAATATTTTGGAATATTCCCTGCAGTTTAGTAGAAAATGTATTTTTGGAAAAATGCTGGTGGAGATACATAGTTCCAGATCAGGACATTAAAAAAGAAAGAATCATTTACCAAACCAGAAAATCAAGACATGATTACATATAGAACTTCCACTGTACCCATGTAGTCTATCACTATATGTGTTAGTGACACTGTGGCACAAGTGTCAGTACAAAGATGGAACTACTCAATTCTGCTGGAGGATAGGTCTTATGTAAGGCTCCATGGAGAAGGTGGCCAGAAGTGATTCTGGAAGATGCGAAAGTGCCCCTCAGGTGACCAGGAAGAGGCAGGACAGGCACTACAAGCTGAGGGAGCCAGGGTGATGCACAGAGGTGTGGGAATATGAAACAGCACCATGTGCTTGAGGATGTGCAGAGTTTAGAATATCTATAGCTTTAGGTTCAGTGAATATTAAGGAAAGATATAAATCTGAAGGGGTATAAAGAAAGAACCCCAAACTTATAAGTTTTCATATGTCAAATTAAGGAGTTTGAGACTTTATGCTATGAACAATGGAAGTTAATTGAAGCTTTTGTGGAGAGTCCAGGAGAATCTCCTGCTTAGACTTATGTTTCAGGAAGATCACTCTCAGCAACAGAGAGGATAGATTGTAAACCAGGAGGCAGGGAGAATCTTAAAGATACTATTGTAGTATTTCCATATGAGCTGCTGTGAGTGTAAACCCAGGCAAGAGGGGAGGAACAGGAGAGAAGGGAACAGCTAGTTTCAACCTCCTTAATTAAGCAAGTAGAATAAATGGGACTTGGATGTGGGAGACAAGGAGCAGGAGGAGGGTAGGTAGGAAGGTTTCCTGATTAATTGCTTTGGTAATTGAAGACATAAAAGTACAATACACAGAGCTGAGAAACACAGGAAATAGAGCAGATTTTGATGGAAATATATTAAGGACAATTGTATACATGTAACGTATGGGGTACATATATGCCATCAAGGTTTACATTTAGACTTGTGAGTCAGTAACATTATTTCAAGAATAATATGAATAAATTACATCATCCAAGGAGAATGGATGCAGTTTATCAATACCTGGGAACAACAGTATTTTAGGGGAAGGTAGAAAAAGAGGAGCCTCTAAAGCAGGTTGAGAACAGTCAGAGAGGTCAGAGGTAAAAATGGAAAAATCTGTTCCTCTCATTTTCTTCTCAACATGGACTTTAAAAACTGACATAGAGAAAGAAAAGCCTAAGATATTCCAAGTAATTTTCAGAATAGGCCTGTTACAGTTCCTTTTCCTCTATACTGGTAGGTTATGAGAGAATGACATAAGAATGTCTTTTTTTTCCCCTTAAGAGAAAAATGTCTATTTGACTATCATTCCTGTTGATCACTTCTGAATCACTCCCCAAGAAATTCACAATAGTTGTTGGCAATGATGAAGTGAAATGCCATATAGATAAATAAGTATATGTGTATCTCTGTGCCTATTTACATAGTCATTACCATGTGTTTATAACATACACATTTATATATTAATATAAATATACATACATCCTTACCTCATAACAGTAACTCTCTTGACCCTTCCTATTTATAATGTGACAAAATACAAATTTAATAAGCTCAGATTGTTAATATCACTCTTCTTCCTTCAGGGGAAAACATTCCCCTGACAAAAGAGCCTAGTACACCTTCCAGACCTGAGTTCACAAAGAAAAAAAAAAATCAAACAAACAAAAAAAGAAAGTCAACTAATATTTCTTCAGAATCTATTATGAGGAAAAACTATTCTAAGTTCATTAGAAAATTAATCAGACGTCTCTCCAGACTTCTCATATAAGGATTTCAGATGGGTTCCTAGATTCTTGTTTTCTAAAGCACCACAAGTGATTCTGATGCTGAATCAGTACAGGAAATCACTGACTGTGGTAGCCTCAGGACCTCTAGAAAGCAACTGCCAGGGTAGTCTGTAGAGTCATTAAAAATAGAGTGCCTCAGAACTAGAACAAAAAATTTCACAATTTGTATGGAAACACAGAAGACCCCGAATAGCCAAAGCAATCTTGAGAAAGAAAAACGGAGCTGGAGGAGTCAGGCTCCCTGACTTCGGACTATACTACAAAGCTACAGTAATCAAGACAGTATGGTACTGGCACAAAAACAGAAAGATAGATCAATGGAACAGGATAGAAAGCCCAGAGATAAACCCACACACATAGTCACCTTATCTTTGATAAAGGAGGCAAGAATATACAGTGGAGAAAAGACAGCCTCTTCAATAAGTGGTGCTGGGAAAACTGGACAGCTACATGTAAAAGAATGAAATTAGAACACTCCCTAACACCATACACAAAAATAAACTCAAAATGGATTAAAGACCTAAATGTAAGGCCAGACACCATCAAACTCTTAGAGGAAAATATAGGCAGAACATTCTATGACATAAATCACAGTAAGATCCTTTTTGACCCACCTCCTAGAGAAATGGAAATAAAAACAAAAATCAACAAATGGGACCTAATGAAACTTCAAAGCTTTTGCACAGCAAAGGAAACCATAAACAAGACCAAAAGACAACCCTCAGAATGGGAGAAAATATTTGCAAATGAAGCAACTGACAAAGGATGATTAATCTCCAAAACATACAAGCGACTCATGCAGCTCAATATCAAAAAAACAAACAACCCAATCCAAAAATGGGCAGGAGACCTAAATAGACATTTCTCCAAAGAAGATACACAGATTGCCAACAAACACATGAAAGAATGCTCAACATCATTAATCATTAGAGAAATGCAAATCAAAACTACAATGAGATATCATCTCACACCAGTCAGAATGGCCATCATCAAAAAATCTACAAACATTAAATGCTGGAGAGGGTGTGGAGAAAAGGGAACCCTCCTGCACTGTTGGTGGGAATGTAAATTGATACAGCCACTATACAGAACAGTATGGAGGTTCCTTAAAAAATGAAAAATGGAACTATCATACAATCCAGCAATCCCAGTACTGGGCATATACCCGGAGAAAACCGTAATTCAAAAAGAGTCATGTACTAAAATGTTCATTGCAACTCTACTTACAATAGCCCAGACATGGAAGCAACTTAAGTGTCCATCAACAGATGAATGAATAAAGAAGATGTGGCACATATATACAATGGAATATTACCCAGTCATAAAAAGTAACGAAACTGAGTTATTTGTATTGAGGTGGATGGACCTAGAGACTGTCATACAGAATGAAGTAAGTCAGAAAGAGAAAAACAAATACTGTATGCTAACACATATATATGGAATCTTAAAAAAAAAAAGAAAAGAAACTGGTCAGAAGAACTTAGAGGCAAAACGGGAATAAAGACACAGACCTACTAGAGAATGGACTTGAGGATATGGGGAGGGGGAAGGGTAAGTTGTGACAAAGTGAGAGAGTGGCATGGACATATATACCATACCAAATGTAAAATAGATAGCTAGTGGGAAGCAGCCACATAGCACAGGGAGATCAGCTCGGTGCTTTGTGACCACCTACAGTGGCGGGATAGGGAGGGTGGGAGGGAGGGAGATGCAAGAGGGAAGAGATATGGGGACATATGTATATGTATAACTGATTCACTTTGTTATAAAACAATAACTGACACACCACTGTAAAGCAATTATACTCTAATAAAGGCGTTAAAAAAATTAAAAAAAAATCGTGGAAGGGGGTGTAAACTCCAAAGCTTAGCTCTAAAGTTCACATTCTACATTCGACTCCTTCAATTTGAAGAAAAAAATCTATTGATCTGAAAAAAAACCTAAAACAAAAATAAAAAGAATAAAACAGCTAAAGGAGTACCACTTGAATTGGACCAAGCCATTCTCTTGATGTATGAAAAACTGATATATTAAAAAACTACCACTGGAAAAAAAAATAGAGTGCCTAAGAGACCTTCACACTCTGTTACCTAGATTCTGGAAGTTCAAGGATTACTACCAGTAACAAATTTAAAAAACTTTTTTGTATGTTCAAACCTCTAGGAAGCTATTGTGAAGCTTGACAAAATTATGAAATGGTTGCTAAATAACCAAAGCGGTGAAGGCAGATATTAAGTAGAAACAAAATGAGGATCTGGAAGAGGTACCTGCACCCTCATGTTCATTTCATCCTTACCATTCACAATAGCCAAAATATGTAAACAACCCAATGTTCATCAACAAATGAATAGGTAAAGAAAATGTAGTATATACATACGATGGAGTATCATTCAACCTTAAAAAAGAAGGAAATTCTGCCATATGCCACAACATAGATGAACCTGTAAGACCTGTGTTGAATGAAATAAGACGGTCACACAAGGACAAATACTGCATGATTCCACTTGTATTAGGGATCTAAAATTGTCAAACTCATAGAAGTAGACAATAGAGTGGTGGTTGCCAGGGAGTTGAAGGGGGAAATGGAAAGTTATTGCTAAATGTGTACTAGTTTCAGTTATGCAAGATGAATAAGTTGTGAAGTACAACAATATGGTACTGTGCACTTTAAAATATGCTAAAAGGATAGATTTCATGTTAAGTGTTCTCACCACAAAACATACACACACACACATACACATACTCACGAACAAAAGAACAATTTTGGAGGTTATGGATATGCTTACTACCTTGATTGTGGTGATATTGTATGCATATGCCCAAATTCATCAAAATGCATACATTAAAGACGTGCAATATATGTATATCAATTATACCTTAATAAAGCTTAAAAATTTTAAAACGTTATTTTTTAATTTGCGTAAAAAGAGATTGAAAGGGAATATGATTGAGTTTAAACATTCCTGGTAGGATAGAGAGAATGTATTAGATTCATATGCCCTAAGCCTAGCTGTAGAACTTTATATTTACAGTTGTTTGTTTAGATCTAATTTCTACTCAGTTAACACAGGATTTTAAATTTTCACTAAAATGCTTATACCCTATCTTACTCCTCTGAAAGCATACTTACTTGTCTGTATACTCTTGAATCTGTGCTGTGCGCCTAATAATGATTTGGAAGGTGCTTTGTGCTGAGAAGTAATGCCACTGACCCATCGTTAGTAGGGGCATGTACTCAGATTTGCTTTCCCAGGGATGGAAGTAAATTTCTATTGATTCATCTCTTTGAACCAGTCTCATCACTGTGCTCCTCAGTCAATGTTGTAAGACAGCTAGCAAAGAGATGTTAAACAGACCTTCAAAGGAACACATTCCCTCAAAAAGCATCAGTAAAACACCAGCTATGTGTCAGATACCCTCCTTGGTGGCATTAGTACTAAGAAAAACAGAACGGAGTGCTTGCCCTTGAGGCTCTTACAGGTAGTTTGGAGACAGTCATGTAAACAGATCAATATATGAATGTGGTAAATGCTATAAAAAATTATGCACATGATGCTATCACAGCAAAGGGGAAGCGGAAGCAGTGCCTAGTTCTACCTAGCAAAGTCAGCAACGATTTCATAAAATAGATAACACTTAGGTGGTATCTCAGAGGTTGAGTTAGATTATATTTAGTTTCCCTTAATTTTTATTGCTTTTTAGTCAGCTATAATAAGCCAGAATTTCATTTGTTAAGTATGAAATGCATAGACTTACATTTTTAAACAGCCTTACTCTCTTTACAGTGTCACAGGGTAATTTCCATTAGATCAGAGATCTAACTTAAGCTAACAAATGATTATCTTTCACATTTGAGTAAAGATAGGAGCTTAACTAAAGAGACTGATAATAAGCAGCTGCAATATATAGATAGCATTTTATGTGGGAAAACCAAGACCTTAAGTGAGGCACTAAGAGAAAAAGACATGCTATAACTTTTGTTTTAGACTTAAATCTTGTCTGACTGGCATTTTTAGAAGTGTACACTTAGATCTATTTCACTGTGGTAAATAGAATATAATGCCACCCCTTCTGCCCCTGGCAAAGACATCCATGTACTAATCCCCAGAACCTTTAAATATATTACTTTACATGGCAAAAGGGACTTTGCAGATATGATACTTAAGGAGCTTGAGATGGGAAAATGATCATTATCTTGGATTATCAGGTGAGTCCAATGTAATCAGAAGAGTACAAGAGGGAGACAGGAGGGTCAGAATCAGAAAAGGGGATGTGATGATGGAAACAGAAACTGGTGTAGTGCATTTTGATTGTGGAGGAAGGAACCACAAACCAAGGAATGCAAGTGCCCTCTTGAAGCTGAATACAGTCTCTCCTGGAACCTCTGGAAGGAATGCAGCTTGGCTATCATTGATTTTTATTCCTATAAGACTTGTTTCTGACTTCTTTTCTCAGGAAATTTAATATAATAAGTTTGTGTTGTTTTAAACCATGAAGTTTGTGGTAATACATTACAGCAGCATTAGTAAACTATCACATTTACTAAAGCCCTGAAAGGACAATCAAATTAGAACTCTAAGCATGGAAAGCCATATAATCCTGCATCACTTACACCATTTCTGCATGAGATAACAAAGATTTCCAGAAGAGACTGGAGAAAGGGTTACTCACTCCTGGTCATAACTCAGGAATTTTCTCATCCTCAGTAAAGCTATAACATCCCTGCTTTTTTCCCATAGAATTTTCAAAAAGTATGTTGAGGTTAATTGAACAACACCCAGCCTTTGGGCTCCTTAACCATCTTTTCTGAAAAGAATAACCTGAATCCTAACAATGTTATGGATAAGCCAACTGCTCCTCATCTGAAGAAGGTTATCAGATCATCCGACAACTTTATGGGATAGCCAATGGTATAATTATGTCCACAGGACATGGGGCTGAATAATATTTTCATGATTATTAGATCCCAAAGACACTACCCTTTACCTTAATGAGCTTATATACAAGTTCAAAGGAAGTGTCAAAGCACAAGTGAAAATATGGAAATGAAAAGATGCTCAACATCACTAATTATTAGAGAAATGCAAATCTAAACTACAATGAGGTATCACCTCATGCCAGTCAGAATGGCCATTATCAAAGAATCTAGAAACAATAGATGCTGGAGAGGGTGTGGAGAAAAGGCAACCCTCCTGCACTGTTGGTGGGAATGTAAATTGATACAGACACTATGGAAAACAGTATGGAGTTCCTTATAAAACTAAAAATAGAACTACCATATGACCCAGCAATCCCACTACTGGGCATATACCCTGAGAAAACCATAATTCAAAACAGACATGTACCACAATGTTCATTGCAGCACTATTTACAATAGCCGGGACATGGCAGCAACCTAAATGCCCATCAACAGATGAATGGATAAAGAAGATGTAGCACCTGTATATAATGGAATATTATTCAGCCATAAAAAGAAATGAAATTGAGTTATTTGTAGTGAGGTGGATGGACCTAGACTCTGTCATACAGAGTGAAGTAAGTCAGAAAGAGAAAAACAAATACCGTATGCTAACACACACATATGGAATCTAAAAAAAAAAAAAAAAAGGTACTGATGAACCTAGTTGCAGGACAGGAATAAAGAGATAGACATAGAAAATGGACTTGAGGACATGGGTGGGAGGACGAAGCTGGGGCAAAGTGAGAGTGGCATCGACATACATACACTACTGAATGTAAAATAGTTGGCTGGTGGGAAACAGCAGCATAGCACAGGGAGATCACCTCGGTGCTTTGTGATGACCTAGAGGGGTGGGATAAGGAGAATGGGAGGGAGGCTTAAGAGGGAGGGGATATGGGGACACATGTATGCATATGGCTGATTCGCTTTGTTGTGCAACAGAAAGTAACACAGTATTGTGAAGTAATTATACTCCAATAAAGATCTATTTAAAAAACCCTAGCAAAAGCTAAACCCTAGTTTCTTCTGTCACTTTTCCTAGGAACAAGAGCCCTGATGAAAATTCTTGGTTTCAACAACCCAACCACCACTGCCAAGTTTCTTAGTTTGTTTGCTTAAAATTAAAAGATTGTTATGCCATTAGGTACATGAGGCTATCAGTGAAATTAAAGGATTCCAAAAGGGGATACCTTTTTGTGATGAGGTTTTATGAAAAGGATATGGACCAAAATAAGAAGTTATCTCTGTTTGTGAGGACAGCTGGAAAGTACAGTAACTGTATACTTTTTACAAACATTATTTTATATGTATTTATATTTATGTATTTATTTATATGCCAGATACTGTTTGGGAAAGTGGAACTAGAGCAGTGTTTGAGAAAGAACTTCTCCCTCACCAATATAAATTCTAACAGAGAAGACAAAAGAGAATAGAGAAGGACTCTGAAAGGATATAAAAGAGGAACAAATGGACTTCAATGAAAGTAGAAGAATAGTCATAATCCCCTCTCCTTTCACTTGCAATTCATCCTTTCTTACTCCTTGATGTCTTCCAAAACTCCATACTTCAGATGAAGTCCCTGAAGATGACAGAAATTAAGCAACTTGCCCAAGAATATAGAGCTAATATTATAAGCAGCTCTTTCTAACAGAGCAAGCTGTCAGCTCATTATGTTGGCTAATAAGATATAAATTGTATCTAGTCATCATGGAAATGAAAAAATCTTTTCAAAGGGAAAATATAACAAATCAGCTATAGGTCAACATTTTCTACAGAGAATTGGAGGAAGACAGTGATGATCCTGTTTTTTCCCTTGACTCCCTTCTTCTTCAAAGATGGGTTCACCACGCTAAACCCTGATATTTGTCCCTTAGTAGCACAGCAAAGTTTTGTCCAGAGATTGAAGGTAAAATCAGTGTGTGGTTTTGAGGCTGGATTTGTACATTTGTAAAATATGAATTGCTAGCTCTTCTCTGCTAACCAGCATGAATGTGGAGCTTCCCACAAAGTAATAAGAATGAACCCTCCACAAAACTGCAGTTGTGAAATGTCTGTGATCCTTTGGACTGGGCTGTATATCTGGTTTTTCAAGGTTCTCAGCAAGTAGCTGTGACAGCTCCAGGCTCCTCTGTGTCTCTGTTAGTCACCACAATGGCCATAGGTCAATCAGCAAAGAGGCTGCTCTTTTAATGACTCCATAAAACACCTACTGCCTCACAAACAGGAGGAAATATCTGGTTCAATTAGATGCTTAAAAAATTACCAAATATTTACTAAGTGCCAAAACCCCATGAAATATTTGACACTTTAGACTGTTAAGAATAATAAGATAACTCTTGGCTTCTAGAAATTCAAAACTTATTGATAGCTCAAGACAGTATTATATCACAGGACAATAGGTTAGAAGGTCAATTAAGCTCAAGCATTTAAGACACAGTGGTTAGTGAAGTCTCTTGGGCGCAAAGCTGACCTTGCGTGTGGTATGTATATGCATGTGTATGTTCTAATGATAAAGATGTCAAGAGGCAGGGTGAGGGCCAAGGTACATTTCCAACCTAATTAGGGAAGGACGACATGGTTTGGGGATTATGGAAAACAGGAAGTCTATTTGTGTGAAGCAAAAGTATTGGGTTACAGAGCTGGGAGTTTCAATGGTCAATATTATTATTTATTGATGATCCCTATGACACCATGACCATGTTTCAGAATATTTTATGTTATCTACCAAAATTATGAGGCCACCACTGTCCATTTATATCACAAAGTATTAAATCTATTTCAAAATATGCTTGGGTTTAGAATGCAAAATATGTAAAAAATACATTTCAATTCAAGTATGAATGATATCAAGCTTCTAAATCCCAACTTCTTTCTTGTGGCAGTGAATTCTGGTACTCAAATGGACAAAAACCCAATCTAGCATAATTTATACTAACAGATATTTCTAGAAAAATTCCAAATCAGTGACATCCTAGGAAAGTAACCAACTTCAAAGGCTTTTAACAAGCAAGCTGAAAATAAGAAGAGTTCTATGAAGTGATTTTTTTTTAAAGCACAAGCGTCATACTATGAATCACTTGGGACAAAGATAATGCAGTATTCATAGTAGATGAGAATGAATGGAGAGGCAACGGCTCACGAGGGAGAGGGCAAATACTTAATGGTAGACAGAAATCACTATGAGGCTGCACAGGGAGAACCCCAAGCATGACTAAGGAAAAAGCAGGAAAAAGGCAGTGGAAGGCGGAATTGGCTTGCCCCTGTCTATTAGACAGAGGCAGCCTTCAATGGAACTGAGAGCTCACTCAAAACATCAATCACTTCCAACTGGGAATCCTTATTGAAACACTTAGACATTAAAGTGTCCAGCCATCCTGGTAACTTATTTCGGAACCCCTCTCTATGTCAGTCAGCAATCTGCCCAGCAAATTAAATGGTGCACGAGTGTAGGGCTGAAATAGCCTGAGACATGGATGCTTCATCCTGAATTTTTTGCAAGGTATATTTCTACCTTTCCTGCTTGCATAAATATAAAACTATTAAAGGATAAGTGTATTGCCTTGCATATGCTTATCATATAGATGATGATTTATTGAACAAATGATCATTATGATATAAACCCTATTTCCAGGTAATAAGTACTTTATGACATTCCTTTATTCCAAAGAGGAACATTTAAGAAACTAAGGTCACTGGCATAGTTAAATTTTTAAATTTTAACCTTTTTGTCCCATAATATTTAAGAGTGTTCAGAAGACCTGATGCACTAGCATTGGCTGACTTTGAGGAGAGTCCACATAAAAGTTCAGTATGGGGTTTCCCTGGTGGCAGAGTGGTTGAGAATCTGCCTGCCAATGCAGGGGACACGGGTTGGAGCCCTGGTCTGGGAAGATCCCACATGCTGTGGAGCAACTAGGTCCATGAGCCACAACTACTGGCCTGCGCGTCTGGAGCCTGTGCTCCGCAACAAGAGAGGCCGCGACAGTGAGAGGCCTGCGCACTGTGATGAAGAGTGGCCCCCACTTGCCGCAACTAGAGAAAGCCCACGCACAGAAACGAAGACTCAACACAGCCAAAAAAAAAAAAAAAAATTTGGATCATAAAAAAAAATGTTCAGTGTGGCCCAAACTCAATAATTTACTATCTCTAGACTTACTGTGTGAAATATTTAAAGAAAATGAATTATTAATTTATTCATTTATTAAATAACATTTCTTGAGTACCTACTGTTAAGGCAATGTACATTTCTAGATACTAAAGCTACAGAGATAAAAATCTAATGGAGCTTACATTTGGTGGGCCAGAAGTAATTGTAAATAACAGTATAAGGAATGTGAGAACACATCAAAAATAACATTGTAGCATATTGCAACCAATTGAAGTATGTAATTTGTCATCGTATCTTCAAACTATCCTAGAGGTGTTAGGGCACAAGTAAATTAGGGAAAAGAAAAATTAGAAGGTGCCTATAGATCAGACCTGGAGATGAAGGTGCCAGATCCGACCTTTGCCTTGACATTTGCGAAGCTTCCTATTATCTCCTCCTGACAATAGGTGACAAGGCTTGGTTTTGAAAACATTCCAAGATACAGTATTAAAAACTCAAATAAATTCACTGTTATTCACTTCCAAGACCTTCAGAACTGCATTTTTAAAAAATCCAACTGAGGAGGTTAAAAGGAAAGAGCTCCATTTTCTTTTCCTGTATTTTGTTATGTCAAATCATTTCTGGAGATAATTATAGACATGATTTCAGATATTTGGAATGTCTTTGGTTCTGGAGGTTCTTATTTGTAGACATTATTTTAATAAAAATCTAGATAATAGTGTGTGATGCTGGGTTTGTAATAGTTTTACATCAGATTTGTTTACATCAAAACCTTTTAATGAATTTTTAAAAATACTGATCTGGGAGACTATGTACATAGAATTAAACCATATCAAAAGCTATATTTTTATGGAATGAATGAAAATTGAATATTTTTTTTTCAGTTTCTCTTTCTTTCTTTTTTAACCTAAAATAAGATGAATGATAACCAGAGTTTCCCAAAGTAGATCAGGATGTGACGATAGACTTCAAATCCTTAATTAACTGACAGATGTACAATCTGGTTGCTACTTCTGTCAATTTCTCCCTCCTTTCTTCTTTACCTCTTCCATTCCCCATAGCTCCAGAATTTTCCTTTTCTATATTCTTTCCTGCTATGCCTTGAACCATCACTTAGATACTTTATTTCCAAACCTCCTCACCTCCTAGAAGTGACTTAATCCTTTATGAAAAAATCAAATAGCTATCTCATACCTCAGTCAGAAATATTTTCTCTATACTTTTCTTTACACAAACATTGCATTCTAAGCACCTTAGGCAACATTCTCTCCCACAACTTCAGCCAACACTGATGTTTTGCATAATCCCTTCTGTTTGGAGGCAGTGTAACAGCAATAAAAAGAAATGATACTGACATTCATTTTCTGCACCTGTTGTGTGAGTTTTCACTTGTGTAGCTGGAGGCATCTCGGCAAACAA
The DNA here is from genome assembly GCF_025265405.1 of Mesoplodon densirostris. Taxonomy (NCBI): domain Eukaryota; kingdom Metazoa; phylum Chordata; class Mammalia; order Artiodactyla; family Ziphiidae; genus Mesoplodon; species Mesoplodon densirostris. The sequence goes on along the minus strand of NC_082667.1, from coordinate 48,687,259 downwards.
GTATCTGTAAATCTGCCTAAAGCTGAGTTCTCAGTGTCAGCTTCCCAGCAGAAGGGAATGGGGTACACCAAGACAAGCACATTTCCTGAATTTCTCTTTGCCAAATATCCCTCCCCTCTCAGGCTGAAGCCAAATGAGGGAGATAACAGCCCCAATCATTGACAAGGGCCTGAAGCACACTGTAAGAATCCAAAATAAATAACCTGCTCCAAAGGCAAGAACCAGTTCAGTCAACCCAAAACTGGGGTGCCAATTCAAGAGGTCCACTGTTTCTTAATGGGGATGCTACGGACATTCTGGGCAGATAATTGTGCATGTTGTCTCATACTTTCCTGGATTCTTAGCATCCCTGGCCTCTTCCCACCAAATGTCAATAGCTTTCCCCCAGACATTGCAACACACACAAAAAATGTGACCAAACATTTTTAAAAGGCACCTGGGGGTGACACTGTCCCCAGTTGTGAACCACTGTGCAGGACAGACTGTGAAACAGCGGTAATGATGCTCAGTGGAGAAATCAGGAAGGCAAATGGTAAGAAGAAATAAAGTAAGCAGCTGGAGGTGACACAAAGACTGAAGGTCTATAATTCTCATTGCTTTTAACGATATCCTGGACAGGGATAGTTCAAAATGCCATCTAGAATCACTTAGAGTTTCCAAAATGTGACACATACTACAAATTTTATTCCTTTTAAATGCTGTTTTCAAAATACATATTTAAAATTTCTGCTATTTCTACTGTGGTTATTGTTTTCACATTTGAGTTGTGCTTCTAGGATGTTGGCTGCTTTACAGACCTTCTCACTGACTCTTAAAGAATGATTACAACCCTTGAAATTAAATGAAACTGTTACTACTCTCATCCTGATGTCCTTAAACAAGATAATGAACCTTCCTTATGGCGAAAAATCTCTAAGGAAACAAAGAATACGGCTGTGCCTGGATTTGTCCTTTCTGGGCATCAGAATCCTGACTGTAATACTCAGCTGAGTCAACTCAGTTGAGGTGTAAATCTTCAACAGAATTCAGAAAAGTTCTTTAATTTAAGGCTTTGTTAGGATGACAAAAAGTTTTGTTGAAGATGACTAAATCCACACTCTTAAAGGAGAACTATATACAGAACTTTTAAAGAGCATTTACTGTTCACTTATCAGCCTCCACGCCTCCATTTCTGTTCTCACTAATTACTGATGATATACCTTAACCTTCTGTGGTCGGAGGAAAATTTCTGGCGGTTCAAATTCTTGGCCTAAACCATCAGTGTTAAAATGTTCACTTCTTACATCAAAGAGCTTATTTAAATCATAGTCTTATTCAAGATGCCATTCATTTAAGTGACTGAGTTCTTATCAGTAGATTTCTTCTGAGGCTTTGTTTCCTTCATTACTTTGAGCAGAATGTAAGCAGGAACTGAGTGATGCTAAAATGCTCTGTGTCGCTAACCTGAATGCTCTATGTCTGTATCTGCATTTACTCTGTAGAACCTGTGTTCTGTGGCATTTTAATTCCTTTTGGCAGGAAATTGTAAATTGTGCAGAAACATGGGTACCATGAGATTTCTTGTGGCAAAATATTATATATTAGCTTGGCACCTCTAAGCCCAAAGAGGATTATTTAACTACTTTGTTATCAGTATCATGGCACGTAGAGGACAGAGAGGATTCTAAGCTATTTACACATATGCTATGTGCATTTTAGACTTTTTTCCCCCCAAATCAAAACACACACCAGAATATTCACTTTATTACTTATCAAAGAAACAGTTCCATTGCTGTAGACAATTTTTGAGGGAAAAAAAGGAAAAAAATTATTTTAATTTCAAGTGGCCTCACAGTCTGGTGTTACAGAGTTATCTCAGTTAAGCATTTTCTGGTTAAGATTGAACCATTTTATCTTTAGGCTATTAGGTCTTGGAGTGATGGACTTGTCTGAAATGAAAAAAAAGTAAGGTCTCTAAGCAAGCGTTAAATTCTAATTTATAAATAGAAGGCAAAAAAAGAAAGGGTGATACAATACTTGGATTAAATAAAAAGGAAATAAAAGGTAAATTATAAAATTATGTATAAGCATACTCAGAGCTATTTAGCAATTTAGCTTTGAAGTTCTAAGACAATTCAAAAGCAATGTCAGCAAAGGATAGCCATTCAATGTAACCTTGATCAACAAACTTTTAACTGACTAGACACTAACTTCAGATTAATTTTCAGTAATAGTGTTTAAATTACTCAATACAAGGTGGAAGATGATGTAAATGCTGCTTTAAGAAGGTTTGTTCTGATGCTAACTACTGTTATTTGTTATTGTCAATTTCAAATCAAGATGGTAAAATGGAAAGCATATTCATCAACCTCACAGAGACCAGCACTCTGGCAAAAGTTGTTTGCATACTACAGTGAAAAGATTTTTATCAGAAATGACTTTGAAAAGCTTCACAAGTATTCAGAAAACTTAATGAACCAGATTTTTGTAAGCATCTAATGATTTCCTGGCATGTACAAAGGCAGACACAGTGTGAAGGCACTTGCACAATAATGTTTAATGCCATGGAAATCATAGTCAGACAGAATTGACTTTAATTCTTGGCTCTGCATATTGCTGGCTCTGTGAGGTTAGGCAAATTACTTAGTTCCTTAAAGCCTCACTTTCTCTATCTGTAAAATGGAAGTAAAAACTACCCATGTCAAAGAATAAATGTGTAGCACAATGTCTGACCCACAGCAGGTACTCATTATATGTAGCTCCTGCTATTAGCAATGAAGCCCATCACCACCATAACATCAACCCTTTTAGGATACAATGCCTTCCACGGAAGGATTTAATGCTCCATTGGCTAGAAGGACTAAATGGGTTTTCAAGTCATTACCAGGGAGGAAACTTAAGCACAGGCAGAAAGACTCAATGATATTAAACAAATACAAGGAAAGATACTCCACTTGAAAATTCAATTACATCAACTTCACAAATGTTTATTAAGTGCCTACTATTCACTAGGTACTGTGTTGGTTCAGGAGATTTAAAGATTTGTAATATAGGGATCTTATTCCCATGGGGCTTACAGTCTGGAGAAAAAGAGAGACTCACAAACATATAAATCCCTTAGAGAAGTTTCAGAGGAAAGGAGGCTTAAACTGGGGAGGTCAAGAAAGGTTTGGAAGAATGGGTGATGTTGAACTACAACCTGGGGTTAGCTGCTGGTGAGCAAAATTTTTTTGTCATCCATCTCTGTCAACTGCCTCTTCCCCTGTCCCATAACCAAGATATTTTCTAGGACTACTTTCAAATTTCCCAGGCATTCTGGGGGCTTACAATTTTATAATACAGGAAAAATATGTACTTGTTGACTATCAAAATTAAAGAAGAAACAAAAAGTTTTTTTTTCTGTCATGCATTTTCTATACCAATCTCTATGGCTAGCAAACATGAAGGAAAAAGAAGGAAGATGGTTAGAAATTACTTTTATTAAAGGGAGATTCCAGACCCTGTGACTGTCTTAGAAAACACAGAGGACAATGCTCATGATTACCCTAAACATCTCTTAGTGTCATTGTCAGAAAAGATTTGGATGGACCACTCATGGAATTATTTTTATTTGTGTATCCTCTGTATAACATGGGAATGTATCTAAAACAGTGTAACATGGAAGATGCCAAGGCACTTCATTTGCCAAGTACTTGCCATCACCTTAATTAAGCAGTTCACTTGGTTGGGAACCAATAACTTATAGATATAGAAAATGTATCATTCAAGGGAGGAAAATAAGGAATGTTTAATAGAATATATTTATGTCCATTAGTCTTTATATGCAATCTTGTAAAATGGTCAATCATGGTCAATCATCAATGTACAACATTAATCATGTTGAAGCATAATTTTGGAACATTTATTGTAAAGTATAGGTTATATGAAATTACAATTTAAAAATAAATCTATTCATCTTTAGGTGATCTCAAGCTTCTAAGAGGTAGATAAGCTCAGATTCTCACTCAGATTTCAATGTGAAACAATCCCAAGAATGTTACTAAAATGAAGAGAATAAATCTCCATGAAGGAAGAAGAGTTGATATAGACTCTAAACTATACAAGTCACTTTTCCTTTTCCATATATTTTCAGTTATACAATGTCCAATTCATATTTTAGGTTCTGCTGTGCAAGAGATACAGAGAACCTTTTAAAAGACATTGAAAAGCACCATCTGTTCATGTTGAAAAAATTCTTTTAACTTGTTAATCATAAAAATTGCTCTACAGGGAATTAGACTGGAAACATCCGGATGTAGGGTTATAGTTTAAAATAAAAGCAAAACAGCCTCCCTTAGAAGAAGTAAAACTCTTAATTCAAACTTACTGGGTAGCTGATAATGCAAGTGAAAATGCTGGCATCTATAGATATTGGGAAGTCTTGGGATTTGAATTTTATCATTGACCATCTGGTTATATCCATATTTACAGAAAAAACTTTAAATAGCAAAAAATTCATTAAAAGCCTAAAAGGAGTTCATTACAACTGGGATGCCTCAATTAACTCTGTATCCTCTTCTGATGTGGATTATGTCAGTTCCCAATGGTGACATCATGTGAATGCACAAGTTTGAGGAGACACATCCACTTAACCCAGTCCAGTTCACTTAATCAAGATCAAGAGAATAGGCATTCAATAAGAATTTTTCTATTAAGACAGAGCAGTAATAATAATTTACCAAATACCTCCCTTTGATCCTTACATATAGAAGAACTGAAGTTCAAATAGTTAAGTCACTTGCCCATGGTCACATTTCTAGAGATCAGTAGAGCAGGAATTCAAATCCAGGTCTATCTGCCTCTACACCCTATGTTTTTTCACTACAGTAGACTGTCTCCTAGGATACATATGAGATTTATTTGTTCCTCTCAGTTTCCTTAGCACAACTACTATATCTGCTGTATCTAGTAGCCACAAATTATACAGCTGCATTTAACCAATTCATAGCTTCCCTTAGCAATCCATTACCTCAAAAATTATCTCTAAGAGTTAAGAAAGTTTCTTAGGAATAATGGTATGAGTAACAACAACAATAGCAACAACAATACTTTGGCTCTCTCATTTGTTCACATTGTTCTTTTCTTTCTCTCCCCCTCTACCCCGAGACAGCTCACTTCAGGTTGATTATTAAACAGGAGTTTCTCTTGTTCATTTATGTTGTTAATTTTTACTTCTTTTGCTATTTCAGGAGAAAAGGCCTTTTTCATGTTGCTTCCATCCTCCATCTCTCTCTCTCTAAGATCTGTAGTAACCTCCCCTGCTTCACTCTTTCCAGGAACTTGCACTAATCTTACTTGGCTTTGCTTTCGTCTAAATCCTTCTACCCTTCCTGTGTTCAAGGTGGAGGCAGAAGTGATGAGTAGCAAATATGTATTATCCAGTATTTTGGTTTTGATCCACTGGCCAAGCTTGCCTTGACCACAGCTGAAAAGCTTTTGAGATGCATCTGGGTTTATTGTGAGAGTGAAGCAGTTGAATTTTAAAATCTTCCACAGGAGAGGGAAGAAGGGTACTATATATTTCTTGTATTTTCTATCCATGGCTTAAGGCCCTCAAAAGTCCCAATTCAAATTTTAAAGTTTTCAAGAGAAAACTACCAGACACATTAAAAGCTCTTATATTCAACGCATCAATATTTATTTATAGACCTTTTCATGGGGTCCTAACTATCATGACCTATTGCTGATAAAGGTACAAAGTAATATAAAGACATGGATCCTAATCTCCATAGCTATTTAAAAGGGCAAGGCAAATACTATAATATCATGGAGTCTAAGTGGCAGGCAGTAGCAAAGAGAACAAATGCTCTTGGAATGCATTCGATGGCAACATTACTGAGGGCTATAGAAATCTGTGAAGGTTTCATGGTGAGCATGAATTTCATGGTGAAATTGGGCCTTAAAATATTTGCAGGACTTAAGTAGACAAAAAGATAAGCAATGGGTGTTCCAGGATAAAGTGGGCAGCTTTTGCAGAGTGAGTGTTACTTTGGAAGATTAGTTGGTCGGTATTACAATCAACAACCATTACTGTAGCAAACAGACATTACTATAAACAAGGAAAGGAACTTGAGGGAATGAAAATCAGATTTCGGTGAGAATCATACACCATTTGCACTGCTGGAGTGTATCAGGGCAAATACGGAGTGATATGATAATGGTAATTTCTCACATTGATTAGTGCTGACCATATGTTAAGTACTGTGCTATCAAATTTAATTTTTACAACAATTCTGTAATTTAAGAACAATTATTATCTTTTTTTTAGAGGTAAAGAAAGTAAAGCTTTGAGAGGTTAAATGACTTGCTAAGGACGTGCAGCTGGTAAATCCTGAAAGCAAGACTGGAAGACTATGAACGTGGAAGTCTTCTAAAGCAAAGCCCTTGTTGTTACCCATCATGCAGACAGTAGCTGGGATGCTTGAAGGATGGCGTGTATATCTATCTCCTTTGTTTTGCTGCCTCCATCTCTGATTTGGGGATAGATCTAGATACCTACACAAGACTACAGCTTGCCAAGGCATAAAGCAGAGGAGGCAGCAGACCTCTGTGGTTCTCTCAGGCAATAGATTCTACTCTGGCCCTACATCTACAATTGCAACATTGGGATATCTCATAACCTCGGTTTTCTCATGGGCACAACAAGGATAGTGAGAATTAAAAGAGAGCCTGATGTACCTAGGTTTAAATTCTGCATCTACCACTTACTATGTAATGTTGGGGGAGTTCTTTAATGTCTCTGAACTTATAAAGTGGATCTAATGACTTCTCTATGGAATTGTTATGCAGATTAAAGACAGAAAAAAAGTCAGTTGCCCAGCACAGTATATAGAAAATAGCACAGGCTCATAATCCCCCACCTATAATTCTTAAGCCAGATGTATTTTGGAACTCAGAACTTATATGAATTTTAGAAAGTTCAAAGATGCATGTACCATATATGACCTAACATTCCTGTAGAGTCTAAGATGGCACCATATGCATATTCTCACAATATTAGAGTGAATAAAGACTATATATAGCTACCTGTTATTTCATGTCAAGTTTTATTGTGAAACTAGTTTGCTGAAAACTTATGAGACCTTTTTTATTTTCTAGGTAATTATGGAAAACTGCTAACAATTAATGGATCTAATCAGAGGTATACAGGATTGAGTGAACTATTCTTGCAATTTTTCTCTAAGTTTTTGCTTTTCTTTTAAATAAGAAGAAGAAAGAAAACTTTATTTTCAGTACATTTTTGGATACTGGACTTGTGGTTAAGAGATTGCAGATACTTAAGAGTTCAGTAACTGGTAGTTTCTTTCTCTTGTGCTTCAGAAAAAGTACAAAAGGTACAAGTTACCTCCTGGGTGTCAGGCAAATGATTAATTGTATGGTAGAGTGGTCAGATCCTCCAGAACACTGCATTTTAGGGACACTGATTAGTCATATTCGTAAAAGAACCAGAGTTTGCCATTTTTAACAGTTTCAGTAAAAAAGTCAAACTGCCAATTCTATAGCAATCCAATAAGTGTTTTCTCCCAGAGGAGATGGAATAGACTTTGTTCACCTCCCCGTCCTCTTACCCCAACATTTCTCCTGTAGTCCTGAATATGCCTGAAAAGACTTGTAGTTATGGCTTTTCATGCTCTGAGTCTAGGTGCCTCCCTACCCCCAGGGCACTGAAGCCACTGATAGAAAAAGCCAGTGACAGCCAGGTCTTGACAGATCCTGCTCAGCACAGTTTCACTGTGAGCCCACAGGGGCTTTACTGAAGGTCTGTCCCAGAGCTGTCTGTCTTTTCCATCTGGGCTGCAGACTGCGATGAGAAGGTCAGGGGCATATTCTATGGGCAGGACAGATGCCAGATTTTGGAGGCCAATGTGCATAGGGAGTCTAGCCATCCTCACAAAACAAACACTCAGCACATGTCACGCTGGGGGGCAGAATAGCCGGTGTGCTGTCTGGAGGTCTCTTCCTGGAATGCTGGTTGCCTAGCAACAAGATCCTGCTTCTCTTCTAACTCCAGTTCTTAGGGCTTTGGCTTAGTTAGTCACTTCTGATCCCCAGACTTTTTCTTACCATTCCTCACCCAGGTTCCCTGAAAACACAGGTGATTCAAAGCTCTGTACAATGTGGTTATTTTAGCTGTTTGTTGTCAGTACACATCTTAGGTTTTCTTTTAGCCTCCTACCTGTGCTTTTAACACACCAGCACATCCCTAGCAGTTTTAAGTATACTATATCTAAAAGAATATATCATTGGTTTTCATTTTGGAAAAAAGAACATACACTACATATACCTACATATATATACTAGAAAAAGATGGAAAGGGTACACCAGAAAAGAAAATAACAGCAGTTTTCTCTTCATAGTGGAATATTAGTTATATTTTATTATTTTATTTATCTGTATTTTAAGTTATCTATAATGAATATGCCTTAATTTTTAAATAAGGATAAATATTAAAATGATATATATGGGGTATATACTATTAATCAACATTAAAAATGTATATAAAGTAATGGTAAAGGAAGAGATGCATGTGTACATACACCACAATTTCAACTCTGTACATGAGGATAAAAAATGGGTGGAAAATATTGATGAATTAAAAGGGTTCTATTAGAATGAAGACAGTTCTTTCTCAAACTCTAAGTTCTTTCATTAAGATTAGATAATCTTAATGAAAAATAATATAGCTTTAGTACATTTACAGCTATATGTTTGAAATGCATAGAAAAGTTATGACTACAAGGGTCAGATGAGCAGATTTCAATTGCAGAAAACTAAAATGTATTTTGGACCCAGAGTTTATTCAGCCTTTCCTCTGTTCATTCACTCAAAAACCATGTCTATTTATCTACTTGGTGCTACCATACATAAAAGGTATTGTGGATACAGATCTAGAGCAGTGGTTCCCTGCCTTCAAAGAGATCAGAGTCTATTAAAAGTCAGAGAGAAAGAAAATAGAAAGCATCATTCATTACAACATTTTTCAGAGTAAGCTTTATGGATGTTTTCCCATGGATCTTGGAATTCTCTACAATATATTTATTAATTTTGCATTTTATGTATATGATAATATATTAAATACCAAAAGTTGTTCAACATCATCTTAATGACACCTTTAACTAACACATGACTTCAGGGTCTATATTTATCTGTGATTATTATTGTGCCAATTATCATTTAATTGTCATGGGTAATAAGAAATGAATTTAAATATAAATGTTGTTTATGCCTCATGGAAACTAATTGGTATTATGAGATATTTAGCAGTAATATGAATAGTGACAAATGGTCAGATAATTGAGTCATCTTAGGATGTGTGGTACAGTATAGCTATGTCAAACTCAAAAGCTGTCAGAATTGTATTCATGTTATGAATAGAAATTTAGTTTTAGCCAAATGTCATTCCTTTGTATTAAATAAATGTCATTAATACTAATTTCATCTCACTAGCATGCAACTTTATGGAAGAAGGAGCTTTAACTGTCTTATTTGCTACTGTACCCCCAAGTGTCTGGCTTTATCGTAAATGTCTGCTAAACATTAGCTGAATGGATGAATAAAGGAATGAGGGAATGGAGTATTTTTAGTTTATATTTGTTTTCTAAATTTTTCTTTGTTTTATAGCCGAATAAAAGTTATACCTGGTTTTATGCTGAGGTGTGCTTAAATAATACACTATAATAAAAATAATAACACAGGTGACTTGTGAGAGTTTTTCTCCTTTAAAAGAAATCCAAATAGTTAAAGGGTGTTGTCAGTTCTTTAAAATAATGGGGTTCATCCTAACCTCCCCCCTTTCTGTAATGTTCCTTTCTTGACTCTTCCCCTTCCACTTTTGGTTCTCACTGATTTCAAGTTCAAAAATCCCACATGCCCTTGCTTGCTGTCACTCCTTCCTTTCCTGCACCTCTCAACCCTAGCTCATCCCTTATTGTATTCTCATCACCTAAAACGGAGGAATAAGAGAGAAAATGAGAAACCAGAGAATAAAGTCTGTTTCCAGTGACTGAAAAACACTCGAATGAAGAAAAAAGACTCAGGAGTCATACAGACTAGGGTCCGAATCCTAGTTCCACCATTAGGTACTACCTGTCAGAACCCAAACAGTTAAACAACTTTGATATCTAGTCTTCTGATCAACAAAATGTTCTGGCCACATGCTTTAGAAGGCCGCACTCTGACTCTTCCTTGGCAGAAACTCTTCCCCATGAGGAGTTTGTGGGATGAAGGGGAATGTGCCTACCTGGACCCCAAGCATCACCCTGCCAAGAACTGGATCCTGAATCCCTGCCCAAGTTGTCCTGTTTCTAGATCCTAGCTGAGTCCCTAATCTTTCTTCGGAGGGTGCACTAGCCCACTGATATGTGTATCCCTAGGTGTAAGGAGGGAATCTCTAACGGGGTGGCTTATAAGAACACACTGGAATGCCTATAACCTTAAGTGTGAGTCCTGAGCCAGTGTTGGATAAAGCCTAGGGGGAGAGGGAAAAGAATAACATGGATCTTAGCCCAGGGGCTCAAGAGTATTGTCCTTATATTACCTCCTTACGGCTAGGAATTCTGAAAAGTCTGAGAATTCATTCACTAAGTCTCACTTTGAACCCGGCCTTACATGTTCTATTTGAAAGAATATTTGTTGAATTAGGAAAGCTAAATGTATTCAGTAACACTTCGTTGGCCTGATTTAGAACTTTTAAATATTTAGTGCGTGGCTTCCATATGTACTTTTGCTTCAAGCGCTACAAATGTTCTAGGTGGATCAGTCTGGGACACAATAACTGTGTGAAAGTGGATGCTATTTAATTATGACTTCACAAGATGTTGGTATGGCCAAATGGTAAGCATTTATTAGAAATTATTAGCTTAGAGCACTGTCCTAAGCACATTTAGGCAATAGAGAAGAAACAGAAGAAACAGCCTAGGTTTCTGGGTACTTATGACTTGATTGGACATTATAAATCATATACATAGAAACTTAAGAATAATTTTGGAAGTATCTAGAATTTTATGTAACCAATTTTCTGTGAGGCTTATAGAACATAGTCTCGATTAAATAATAGTCACTGGGGTTCTATAAATTTGTGTAAGCAATACCGTCCTTTCTTTGCCTGATTAAATTTTCCCATCTTTCAAAGGCTCTCGAGCCTGGTCACCTGGGTAAAGCCTTCTTAGCTACTCTTGTCCACCCTCTATTGCTCTTCTCTGAAGTCCTGGTATAGTCAAGGTCATCAACAAAACCTTGTTTCCTAATTATTCTTTAACTGTTTCATATTAATTGGCCTGTGTTCCTATAGAGACAGTTTTACAAAACCAGAAGTCTTGTCTTGCATTTCACTTATATAATTTTCTCCAAATTGCCCCTTCTCTCCAGTTTTCCCCACCCCCTCTTCTTTCCACTGTTCTTCACCACATACTCATATTGTGTGAATTGACCAGTCCCTCTGCTATTCTTCTACAATGATGTGGTCAGCCCCAAATTATAGCATGTAATTTAGTGAACATACACACACACACACACACACACACACACACACACATATTCATACACAACAACTTCCAGGTCTCCCAGACTTAGTGGAGTATTTAGTAAATAATGGTTTCTAATAAACAGTACACAAGGAAAAGAGCTCCACATTCTTGTTCCAACAGAGAGACCAATCAGGTCTGAGAATTGTCTGAACAATTCTCTGAAGTAGGGAAGGCTTTGAAGAGGAAAGTAGCCATATTGCAGGAAGGAGAAGGAGGAAGCCATTGCTGAGATTTAGGCCCAAACACTGTCCACGCCACATGAGTCAGGCAAGTATAACTCTTCAATATGTGTCTCTTGGAAGGCCTACTGCTTAAGGTACATGCTCAGGATGCTGAACCAATCTCCTGCCTCCAACTCAGGGTAAATGGTATCCACGACTTATGCTGAGGTCTTTCAGCACAGCAAAGTTGCTAAGCCCTCTTCCATGCCCTAGCTGTGTCAGCTTAGTTCTACTGCTGTCCTCACAAGGCAGAGAGCTCCAAAGGGCTGTCTCATTCATTCCTGAATCTCTACTACACCGAACAGTGTCTGATAAATAATGAGTACTCAATGAGAAGCAATGTAGTACATGAAAAGTTCACAGGATTTGAAGCCAGAATGATCAGACTGGATTTGAATATTGGTTCCATCATTTATAAGCTGTATGACTTTGGACAAGTTATTTAAAGCTTCTCACCTAAAACAATATATGTAAAATTGTGAAATTATTATAACATTATGGTTACTCAACTTATTTACATGATTTGCCTTATTCTAGAGAGGATTTGAGGTGACATAAATATTATAAATTTTAAATTTAAAAATATTTGTTTGACTAAGGCTGTAAAAAAGAGACAACAGAAGTAAGAAAGATATAATGAAACGACAGTGATACTATTTTGCAAAAGAGAGGTGGTTAGCTATTGAACGTATACTAGAGGGCCATGAATATGATTCAAAGCCTTAGTAGTTTATGACCAAAGAAAGGCACAATCAGTGACCTGATTCTCAGTGACCTTACTATTAAAAAAACAGACAAAAAAGACCAAGAAGATCAGGGCAAAGTAGTCAGGAATCAATTGAGGCCATAAAAGTGTTTCTCCCATGGGTTCTCATAAAGATAAATATGGTGACAGCACATTCAGGAGACAGGGCAATGGTTTCATAGCTTTCCTTCTTTTATCATATATACTTAGGAAATCCCTACAAACTGTAGTTTAATAAAGTAGTTTTGGGGGCAGTGGGAAGCACCAGTGCTGGATTGAGAGGCAGATAGATTTTAGATATCCTAGGAGGAATTCTACAGAGTTTTAAGGTGGTCTTCCAAAATTACCATTTCTCTCAGCCAAGCTTTAAATAGTTATTGAGCATTGATTAATCTAAGGTTACAGTTTAAGATAAGTACTTAGAGTTTATGTGTCAAGTTGGAACAGAGGTATTCACTTTAATGGTCAGCTGAGAATGAAGAATAACTGACATCTTCTTATGAAATCTGGGAAGTCAGACAACATAAAATGATCCTGGTAGTACATGTAAGCACTTGGCAGAGCACCTGCCATTTATTAAACTTCCAACAAATAACTACTATCTTTAATATTTTTGAATATATGAACAGATACATTGTAAATATCCAGTATATTAACTTGTTAATTGATCAGTTAGGAGTGAGCATAGAAAACAATAAAATTGAAAGTTGGCTTGAGTTGGTTTTCCTATGAAGAAGAAACATAAAAAGTGAAATATTGACACACCAAATTGTTTAAATCATTAGCTTTCATATGCATTTTACAGAGTTCTTTTTTGAATTCATAAGGAAGATAAGATCTGTAATATATTTTGCAAGTAACAAATTATTATTCAAACTTGTATCAAATTCTACAAGTATAGGTTCTACCAAAATTGTGCCAAACATGGAGATGAAGACAGAGAATTTAGCCAATCACCCTGATGTTTCTAAATAGTTAGATGCTCATTAAAGACCTAGATGCTTAAATGCTACATATTTTTCCTCCCAAGATTTCCTGCTGTAACGCCGTACCTTCATCAGTAGCAAGAAATCTGAAAAACATCTAACAAATCTCTGACAGAAGAAGTGTGACTAATTTAACAAGTATTTATTCAGTAATAATAATAATATATAGTAATCAGAGTAATAATAATACAGGCTACCATTTATTGAGTTCTTGCCTTATGTCAATATTGTAATTTTTGTAATATATGAAGCATATAAAAAGGGCATAAAACACATGCATACCTTTTTCAAAATTATAAAATGGATCTCCAAGTACCAGCCAACCAACTTAAGAAATGTGTCATTACCAGTGGCTCTGAAGCATCAGGTATACCCATACCCAATCAAATCACATGACTCCAGAGTATTCTGTGTTAATCATTCCTTTGCTTTTCTTTATACTTATTACGTACATGTATATCCCTAAATAATAGTGCTTAATTTTGTCTGTTTCTGAATTTTATGTAAATAGAATCATACTATATATTTTCTTCTCTTTTTAAACTCAACATTGTTATTAACATTCATCCATATTGCAGTCTATATGGGGAGTTCATTAGTTTTCACTACTCCATAGTATTCCACTGTATAAATAAGGTACAATGTACAGATATTTAGTCTATTTCCAGTTTTTGCAGTTATAAACAATGATGCTATAAGCAATATGGTTAAACATGTCTAAGTCAGTAATTATTAAATGACCTTATGTTATTCAGGAGTTATTAAATGAACCTAGAGAGATGATATGTTCCAGCTTCTCTCCTACTGTCTAAGGGAAATTTCCTAGGATTAAAATAATCTTTATATTCTTCTCTTTAATCATGACTGCACTCTGATTCTGGAGAAACCTAATCATTTTTCCTAAGATCTTTTAAATCATGTATGTTCTAGAGTGAATACCCTTCTACTGAAAATGCTCATTATCATATCTTCCCAGAACTTCCAGGAGGGTAGAAAGATTAGATTCTGCTGCAATCTCCCTTAAAATAAAACAAACAAAAATAAAACTAAATAAGCATTAGATACTAAGTTTTAAGGAAAAAAAAGTCTACATCTCAATCACAGAGGCTTCTCCAATATTGAGACTTTGAGAAGCAGGAGTCTAAGGTTTTAAAATATCATGTAAGTAAAACATTTAAGGTAATTCACACTGATAAGATATCTGGCTGTGTGAAAAAAATGTTGGGTAAAATGGTCCAGATATAATGTAGAACACATAGTTTCTGACCATATAAAGTGTAATCGTTAGTAAAATACATGAGCACATGTTAAAAAGACTGCAGGCTATTTTCAAATTAACCCTGCTATTTACCTTCAAGACAAGCAAGCTTCAAGGTAGATAAGTATGAAGCTGGATCTTTCCAATCATTCCTTAACTAACTTAAAGCTTGGTGTGAAAAATAATTTTAACTTGGAAATATAGGTTTTAGCCTACAAAGGTAAAACATTGGAAATGGACACTACATATAATTAAAATGTACTTTTTTCCTACCAATTTTTTTTTTTTCAGTATGCGGGCCTCTCATTGCTGTGGCCTCTCCTGTTGAGAAGCACAGGCTCCAGACGCGCAGGTTCAGCGGCCATGGCTCACGGGCCTAGCCGCTCTGGGGCACGTGAGATCTTCCCAGACCGGGGCACGAACCCGCGTCCCCTGCATCGGCAGGCGGACTCTCAACCACTGCGCCACCAGGGAAGCCCCCTACCCAATTTTTATAAGACTAATTTTGCTAAATAAGCCAAGCAAAGAGTTGAGAGGGGAGGGGTAGAAAAATATCTAATCAGCTCGAATATTCCACTAAGTTATTAAACAAAAATAGCCTTTCAAAACTTGTACCTTCATATTTTTGCTTTGCTGATTTTTTTTCTTGGCCTCAAATATCAAACCTATTTAATCTCCAAAATCATGCTCCTTCCCCCAGCTACCATCCTATCTATCTCCTTCCCTGTGAACCTTCTTGAAAAAGTATTCAATACCTCCTACATCAACTTCATCATACAATTTGATTTCTTACTTTACAGAAAACTATCTCCTGTCCCTATCCTTCTAGTAAAAATGCTCTTCAACATTAGAAAACTCCTAAATGGAAAATTCAGAATTATTTCTTAATTATATGCCACTTGACCTTTCTGGAGAATTTGACACTGCTGATTATCCTGTACTAGAAAATCACTTTCCATGACTTTCATTCTCAGGTGTAACAAGTTCCTTTTCTCTTCTGTTCTACTCTATCTACATGGCACTCCCTCTTTCCAGAATTTTTCTCACTCTATCCTGTCTTTTCTTCTAAGAATATTACTACCTATCTTCCAGGGCCCAACTAAAATGTCACCTCCTTCAGACATTTTTCCCCTTAAGGTTCGGATTGAATGTAGTTATTTGCACTTCTGTGTTTCTGTAGCATTCTGTTTACTTCTATTATAGCTATGATTACACTGCATATTAAATATACATTCATATATCTGCCTTTTTCTACTAAACTGTAAAATCACTTGCATTAGTTCAATGGTGGAAACTCTTTAAATGTTTTGTGAATGAATGAGTGAATAAAGAAGTACTGAAATGAGGCACGAAAAATGGGCTTAAACTCTGGCCAATAAGATGGACTGCTAGACCTCTGATATTTGAAAAGAGAATTAAATGAACAAAACTGCTGTTACATGGAACAGAGATAACATTTAAAACCTAACAAAAATATCAAAATGAATGTGAGATGTCTCTTTAAACACTAAACGCCATATAGTATCATGTTTTACTACTCTTTGATGAAATTACAATAGATCTGAGGAAGGTTTTCTGAAAGCAAAGTTTGATCTGCTATGGTTGACCTAAAGAAATCTAATTCTGTAACAAATGTTAAATCTGAGTCACTGCCCCAATTATTTCAACAATGTTGCCTCCTAGCTAGCCCACAAGACTAAATTAAAAGAAAAAGGACTAAAAATGTTGTGAATCTCACTTGTATCTAGCAATTAGTGGGGCCCAAGGGATGTAACAATGGAACAAATATTGGTAACTTTCAAAGATACATGAGATTTCCCCCTAACTTTCCTTCTTCCTGCCACCCACAGCATCCCCTTCTGCCTTAAGAGAATATCCAAAGTACCAATATTATTGAATCATATAAGCCATTATATTATGTAAATTTTAACTTTTAAATAAAGCTACACCATAATCTATTCTAATTCCCTTGGAAATGGTGGTGAGCAAAAGAGAAGTAAGGAGCATCTTCAGCGTTCAGAAGTACATTTACACAAAGAACTGACTGTGTATGCTACAAGGTAAAGCTATGCACTAACTATTTCATTTAAGCATCACCTTGGGAAAATATACACTAGGCCAGATTTCTCCAACGTTGAAACTGCTCTCTGGAAAGACACGGGCCCTTCTGAAAGCTTCAATAATGGAGTGAACGTACTGGGATACAATTTGGTAAACTGCAGCTTCAGTGCACTCAATAGGACACTAGAGGCTTGAAAGAGTTAATGCAGCATCTAGTGGTAGACGACCTAACTCCCTGAGAATTACTTCTAGGCTTAAAGTATCTTCCTGAGATCATTAAGAACATTTCCTCCAACCTTTGGCTTCCTACAATGGCTGGTAATAATAATAAAAAAAAGTTCTTACCTATTTTATAGAACTAATAGACTAAATAAATGATTTGTACATTTTATTAGAAGTGATATTGAATACATTAATGAAACATTCTTCTCTGACAAGCATCATCTTTCAAAGTTCTCTTTCTCAAATCATTTTAATTATCAAGAACATTAAAATGAATTTTAAAATCTAGAATTGTATTGATATATAAAACCTAACTCAAACATTAAAACCACCTTTATTCTTAGCAAAAAAATTAGGTGATATTGCCATTAATTTAACCTACAAATATTCTATACTTAATTATGTGCTAAATTCTGTGACAGGCACTAGGAATACAATGTAATAAAAGAGTCCCTGTCTTCAAGATGCTTTCACTATAGTGGGATAATAGACAAGTACTTAAAAAATCACATTCATCTATAAAAGAAATATATTCTTCTGTATACTTTAACAATTTGAAAATCTTCATTTGTCAACTATGTTCTTGATATCATAAAGTTCAGTGGTTAAAATTTAAAGAAATCAATTACAGATATAACACTATATATTCACTGTATTAAATTTGATGGCTATTTTTATAATAAGAAACAACATGCATAACTGGATCACAGAAAATAAAACTAAATGAATTTAGCTCTTCAGTTCACTTTTCACACATTTAAAATAATCTTGTGCAGAGATTATTTCAACATGGTGGAGTAGAAGGACATGTGTTCATTCCCTCTTGCAACAGCACTGGAATCACAACTAACTGCCGAACAATCATCAACAGGAAGACACTGGAATTCACCAAAAAAGAAAAAGGAGAAGCCACAATGAGACGGTAGGAGGGGCACAATCACAATAAAATCAAATCGCATAACCACTGTGTGGGCGACTCACAAACTGGAGAACAATTATACCACAGAAGTCCACCCACCAGAGTGAAGGTTCTGAGCCCCACATCAGGCGTTCCAACTTGGGGGTCAGGCAATGGGAGGAGGAATTCCCAGAGAAACGGACTTTGAAGGCTAGTGGGATTTGATTGCAGGACTTCGACAGGACACGGGGAAACAGAAACTACACTCTTGGAGGGCACACACAAAGTAATGTGCACACCAGGACAAGGGAGAAGGAGCAGTGACCCCATAAAAAACTGAGCCAGACCCACCTGCTAGTGTTGGAGGGTCTCCTGCAGAGGTGGGGGATGGCTATGGCTTACTGCAGAGACAAGGACATTGGGAGCAGAAGTTCTGGGAAGTACTCCTTGGCATCAGCCCTCCCAGGGTCCACCACTAGCCCCACCAAAGAGCCTGTAGGCTCCACTGCTGGGTCACCTCAGGCCAAACAACCAACAAGGAGGGAACTCAGCTCCACCCATCAGCAGACAAGTGTACTAAAGTTTTACTGAGCTCTGCCCACCAGAGCAACATCCAGCTCTACCCACCACCAGTACCTCCCATCAGGAAGCTTTCACAAGCCTCTTAGATAGCCTCATACACCAGAGGGCAGGCAGCAGAAGCAAACAGAACCACAATCTGGCAGCCTGTGGAATGAAAACAACATTGACAGAAAGATAGACAAAATGAAAAGGCAGAGGGCTAGGTACCAGATGAAGGAACAAGATAAAACCCCAGAAAAAAAATTTTATATGACACAATAGACCAGATAAATTTAATTTATATTTATAGGAAATTCCATCTGAAAACAGCAGACTACACTTTCTTCTCAAGTGCACATGGAACATTCTCCAGGATAGATCACATCCTGAGTCACAAATCAAGCCTTGGTAAATTTAAGAAAATTGAAATCATATCAAGCAACTTTTCCGACCACAACACTATGAGATTAGAAATAAATTACAGGGAAAAAACATAAAAACACAAACATATGGAGGCTAAACAAAACATAACTAAATAACCAAGAGATCACTGAAGAAATCAAAGAGGAAGTCAAAAAATACCTAGAGACAAATGACAACAAAAACACGACAACTCAAAACATATGGGATGCAGCAAAAGTAGTTCTAAGAGGGAAGTTCATAGCAATAGAATCCTACCTCAAGAAACAAGAAAAATCTCAAATAAACAATCTATCTTTACCCCTAAAGGAACTAGAGAAAGAAGAACAAACAAAACCTACAGTTAGTAGAAGGAAAGAAATCATAAATATCAGAGCAGCTGGGCCCGTGAGCCATGGTCGCTGAGCCTGCGCATCCAGAACCTGTGCTCTACAACAGGAGAGGCCATGACAGTGAGAGGCCCACGTACTGCAAAAAAATAAAATTAAAAAAATAAATAAATATCAGAGCAGAAGTAAATGAAATAGAAACAAAGAAAACAGTAGCAAAGATCAATAAAACTAAGGGCTGGCTCTTTGAGAAGATAAACAAAATTGATAAACCTTTAGCCAGACTCATCAATAAAAAGAGGGAGAGGACTCAAATCAATAAAATTAAAAATGAAAAAGGAGAAGTTCCAATGGACACTGAAGAAATACAAAGCATCCTAAGAGACTACTACAAGCAACTCTATGCCAATAAACTAGACAACCTGGGAGACCTGGACAAATTCCTAGAAAGGTATTACCTGCCAAGACTGAACCAGGAAGAAATAGAAATATAAAGAGACCAATCACAAGTAATGAAATTGAAATTGTGATTTAAAATCTTCCAACAAGCAAGAGTCCAGGACCAGATGGCTTCACAGGTGAATTCTATCAAACATTTAGAAAAGAAATAACACCCATTCTTCTCAAACGCTTCCAAAAAATTGCAGAGGACGGATCACTCTCAAACTCATTCTACGAGGCCACCATCACCCTGACACCAAAACCAGACAAAGATACTATAAAAAAAGAAAATTATAGACCAATATCACTGATGAATATAGATGCAAAAATCCACAACAAAATACTAGCAAATAGAATCAACAACACATCAAAAGGGTCATACACCATGATCAAGTGGGATTTATCCCAGGGATGCAAGGATTCTTCAATATTCACAAATCAATCAATGTGATACACCATATTAGCAAACTGAAGAATAAAAACCATATGATCATCTCAATAGATGCAGAAAAAGCTTTTGACAAAATTTAACACCCAATTATGATAAAAACTCCCCAGAAAGTGGGCATAGAGGGAACCTACCTCAACATAATAAAGGCCATATACAACAAACCTACAGCAAACATCATTCTCAATGGTTAAAAACTGAAAGCATTTCCTCTAAGATCAGGAACAAGACAAGGATGTCCACTCTCACCACTATTATTCAACGTAGTTTTGGAAGTCCTGGTCACAGCAATCAGAGAAATAAAAGGAATACACGTTGGGAAATAAGAAGTAAAATTGTCACTGTTTGCAGATGACATGATACTATACATAGGTAATCCTAAAGATGCTACCAGAAAACTACTAGAGCTAATCAGTGAATCTGGTAATGTTGCAAGATACAAAATTAATGCAAAGAAATGTCTTGCATCCCTATACACTAACAACAAAACATCAGAAAGAGAAATTAAGGAAACACTCCCATTCATCATTGAAACAAAAAGAATAAAATACCTAGGAATAAACCTACGTAAGGAAGTAAAAGACCTGTATGCAGAAAACTATAAGACACTGATGAAAGAAATTAAAGATGATACAAACAGATGGAGAGATATACCATGTTCTTGGATTGGAAGCAGCAAACACTGTGAAAATGACTATACTACCCAAAACAATCTATAGATTCAATGCAACCCCTATCAAATTACCAATGGCATTTTTTATGGAACTAGAACAAAAAAATCTTAAAATATGTATGGATACACAAAATACCCTGAATAGCCAAACAAACTTGAGGAAAAAAAAAAACAGAGCTGGAGGAATCAGGCTCCTTGACTTCAGACTATACTACAAAGCTACAGTAAACAAGACAATATGGTACTGGCAGAAAAGCAGAAATATAGATCAATGGAACAGGATAGAAAGCCCAGAGGTAAACCCACACACCTATGGTCAACTAATCTATGACAAAGGAGGCAAAGATATACAATGGAGAAAAGACAGTCTCTTCAGCAAGTGGTGCTGGGAAAACTGGACAGCTACATGTAAAAGAATGAAATTAGAACACTCCCTAACACCATACACAAAAATAAACTCAAAATGGATTAAAGACCTAAATGTAAGGTCAGACACTATAAAACTCTTTGAGGAAAACATAGGAAGAACACTCTTTGACATAAAGCACAGCAAGATCTTTTTTGACCTACCTCCTAGAGTAATGGAAGTAAAGACAGAAATAAATAAGATCTAATGAAACTTAAAAGCTTTTGCACTGAAAAGGAAACTACAAACAAGATGAAAAGACAACCCTCAGAATGGGAGAAAATATTTGCAAACGAGTCAATGGACAAAGGATTAATCTCCAGAATATGTAAACAGATCATGCAGCTCAATATTAAAAAAACAAACAACCCAATCAAAAAATGGGCAGAAGACTTAAATAGACATTTCTCCAAAGAAAACATATGGATGGCCAAGAGGCACACGAAAAGCTGCTCAACTTCACTAATTATTAGAGAAATGCAAATCAAAACTACAATGAGGTATCACCTCACACCGGTTAGAATGGGCATCATCAGAAAATCTACAAAAAACAAATGCTGGAGAGGGTGTGGAGAAAAGGGAACCATCTTGCACTGTTGGTGTATCTTTCATTGATACAACCACTATGGAGAACAGTATGCTGGTTCCTTAAAAAACTTAAAATAGAATTACCATATGACCCAGCAATCCTACTGCTGGGCATATACCCAGAGAAAACCATAATTCAAAAAGACACATGCACCCCATTGTTCAATGTAGCACTATTTACCATAACCAGGTCATAGAAGCAACCTAAATGCCCATTGACAGTTGAATGGATAAAGAAGATGTGGTACATATATACAATGGTGTACTACTCAGCGATAAAAAAGAATGAAATGGGTCATTTATGAGATATGGATGGACATAGACACTGCATACAGAGTGAAGTAGGTCCAAAAGAGAAAAACAAATATCGTATATTAACGCATATTTGTGGATTCTAGAAAAATTGTAGAGATGAACCGGTTTGCAAGGGAGAAATAGAGACAGATGAAAAGAACAAATTTATGCACACCAAGGGCTGAAGGTGGGGCAGGGCGCGGGAGAGGATGAATTGGGAGATTGGGATTGACATATATACACTAATATGTATAAAATAGATAACTTAAAAAAAAAAAAAAAAAGCAAGGCTTGGAGAGATTGGGTTGCTCCACCAAGCTCACAAAGTTAATAAATTGTAGGGCTGAGGAAAATAAATAAATAAATAAAAATAATCCTGTGTAACAAAAATAAAAATCTATTTCTTGGGAATTTTCTCCCCTTTACTATTTGTCCAGCTTTTTATCCAAGCAAGTTATTAAAGCGTTTAAATGTTATTTTATTTTAAACCCTTGAGATCAAATCATCAACCTCAAGATTACTTTGCAGTATACAATATTCTAGGCCATTGAGGTTCATTACACAAGTTATTCTGATTTCCTAAGGTGTATGGTTTCCTTCTATCTTTTTTTAACCCTATTATCCTCCCTTAGATACTTAGTAAACTCCTATGTGAAACAGATAATTAAATAAAATATGGGATAAAATGTTTTTAATGTAAAGAGAAAAATAATTGATAAACATTTAAATAAAAAATTAAAGTGAAGAAATGCCCCTTGATACATTTCCAGCTTAATAAATATAGATGTCTCTCACCAATAACCATAGCATGTAATTTTATTTGATAAATGCTATGGAAAATTATGGCAACCTTCAGTGGATGTGACCAGAGTAGAAGTCATTGAGTATCTTCTTCTAGTAAGCCCAAGGACTCATGCAGGCCACAGAATGACATGGATGGTAGGAGGAGGACAATGAAACTGAGAGTTATTCTCTGCAATCTATCAATATGCAGAGATAGATTGATAAACAGTATGATGAGTGATGTCACAGCCAAGTTACCCATGCCCTTTACTAAAGAGATGATGTTGGTTTTGAGCTTTGATACCAAAGTCAATATCTAATCACAGATTTTCCACATAGTACTCTCTTTTGAGACTTAGCCAAATGAATGTCTTTCAAGCCAAATGAATGTCTTTCAAGATTCAGCCTTTAGCAAAAGCTAATTTATCTTAATTTATCTTAAATTCTACTACTCCGTTAAGCAGAAGTAAATTTTAATACTGAGCCCTTTCTTTCAGAGTCATGACAGAGTTCATTATTATAATTTTACATTTAGTCCCTTAGATTAATAAAGTGTTTTGTATCTTAAAATGTTCATGATGTTATGGGGTATTTTAATTTATACAGTAGACCTGTAAGTTAGCTGTTATTACTCTCATTTTGTAGATGAAGTTAACTGAAGGTCATGGAAATAAAGTTCCATATCACAAATATCAAAGGTAGAATATAAACTCCTTATATATTCTAATTCAAATTCTATAGTTGATTCTAATGTACTACACCATTTACTGAGCAAGTATTTCCTTGGTTTCAAATTAAGATAAAAAGGAAGACTGAATTTTCAATACAAAATGTAAAACACATGAGTTTTGAAAATATTTTGGAGATGAACATATAGGCGGTGATAATAATGAATTATTTGATTTTCTTTCTGTAGACTTAATAAAAATATCTCCAATATTGCCAATTCTATCAAAAAATGTACCAATTTTAAACCAATCTGGTTCATGAAGATTTCTTGGGCTTTCTTAGAAGGCAGTTTTGTAAAATTCTTGAATGGAAATCTGGACCCAGACCTTGTTTCTCCAGAACTCAATGGGGGATGATGACTCAGTGGGAACATACTTGCTTACAGTTACTACAAATTCCCAGATGGCAAATCCATGGCTACAGTTGGAACAAGAAAAACTAAGAACTCTAGTTCCTATTTAGCCTTGACAAAGGCTACTTTTACCTTAACATTTGAAATGTTTTTTTTATAAAAAAATTGCTTATAGATTTTCATAGTCCCTCTGAGGTTAAATCGGCAATTACTCTGCTTCACTGCATCATGTGGTAGTACTTATCTCCATCCTCTTATAGAAGCTGAAATTCTTAATAATTATAATAAGAATAATGATAATTTCTTATATCTGAAAAGTGCATTAGACTCACGAAGTGCTTTCACATAGGGGCTCTGATTTCATCTTCAGTACCAGTCCCCACAATGCTGGTATCCCCAAGGGTTCTGTCCATAGCTCTCTTTCACTCTTCACAGTCTCCCTAGGAAATATTATCCATGTCTGTGGTTTCAACCATCACCTATGTGGTAATGATGCACAAATTTCTATTTTCAGCTTAGTGCTCACAATGGAGATGCAGATGGGCATGTGTAACTTTCTACTAAACAAATCCCAGGGACTATCATCAGTAACTGGTACTCAGCGTATGTAAACTGATGTTCTTCTCCAAATCTCCTCTCTGTTCAAATTCTCTAAAATAACTAAAAATACCATAATCTATCAATTATCCAAGCTGAAAATATGAAAGTCTCAGCCTCTACCTCTTTTTCACTCTTATATAGTTACTAAGACTTAATGTTCTCTTCGATAAGATTTCTCCTTTCTTTTCCCAAGATATTTTTATAGTTTATGCCCTTACCTTTCTCTCTTCTGAACACCTACAAAAACTCCCTAAATCTTTCCCCCATTTCCTGTCTGACTCCACATCCAGACCATCTTCCAATTCTCCTGCCAGAATAATCCTCCTAAAAACACTAATCTGGTCAGGACACTCCCCTACTTTAAATCTTAAGAAAAATTAAACTGGTAATGGTATAAATCATGACAACAAGATAAAGTCCAAACTTTCTGATGGAGACTTCACAATATTATCCCAAATCATATCTTGCTAACCTTACCTTCCCCACATTCTGAACACAGAGAAATATTTGCCAGTCCCAAAACAAGATCACTGACTTTCACTACTTTCATGACACATTCCAATTAACAGAAATTTCCTACCTCTTACTCATCCTTTTAAGATCTACTTCAAGATTCTCCCAATTCCCCTAGACATAGTTACCAAGCCCCTCTAGTCCCAGAGTTTCCTTACATCATCCTAATGGTATATGTGCATATATACCAGTGAGTCCCACTACAATATGAGCTCCTTGGGGGCAGGAATGTCTCTTATTCTTCTTCATATCTCTAGTAGTTGGCATTATACATGAACTTGGTTAAATCAAGTAATGTATATGTCTCTAAGATATACAGCAATATCTCCACCATACAAAGGTTTGGAAAAGCCATATAATTACACAAGTAAAACTAGTTAAGTTATGGAATTTCACCTCCCTCAAATGATTCTAGTGATAATCAGATTTGGAGGGTGTTAAGAGTAAAATGGGCCCTATATATTGACATTTTCTATGTAAATATACATAAAATAGTCAATAGAGATTAAAGATAAGTAACACCACCCAAAAAATTTTTTTAAATGTTAAAAGATAAGTTACACACACCCCTCAGACAAAATATTTGCAACAGGCAATAGAAAAAAATCATTAATATCCTTAGTATGTGAAAAGGTTTTACAGATAAATGAGAAAAAAGTTCCTGCTTTTTTTCAATGACATATGAAAGGAAGTCACAAATAAGAAATATTATATAAATGACTATAAGTCTATATAATGTTCAACATCATTGGTAAATATAAGAAATGAACCAATGTTAGAATAAAAATTTTAACCAAATATTATAAAACAAGATAAGAGTAGTCATTTTTAATGATTCTTTAACATTGGCACTATCATGTACCCTTGAGGAAAGTGTAAGACCAATAAAATCTTTCTGGCAGAACAACTAGATAATATATACACAAAACCTTAAAAAGTTATACTATTTCCTCTTATAAATAATGGTGCAAAAAATATCTATACTGTGTAGAGAAGCACTTCCTTTTCTTTAAGATTACCTTTTGCTGAGCTTCACTTTAGCTATACTTATATGCCTTTGTTTATCTAATTATATGGTCAGATGCACCATGAACAAAGTAATATTCCAAAAAGTTATCTTTGCATGGGCCCACTTCTTTCTCCAGGTAGGCTCAAGGGCTACTTGTAGTCATGTTGACAGCTGTCCAACAGCAGCCAGGATGGTTGATTGATGGGAACAATTCTGGTTTCAACTACATTATATCGATATTGGAAGTATTCTAGGCAAACAGCTAGTCCTTTTTTAAAAAAACTAAATGTTTGTATTATTGCACAAATAACGTGTTGTTTTTCTACTCAAAAAACTTCAATAACTTTGCATAATTTACAAAGTTAAGTAATAACTTCTCACCTGGATATTCGTAATATGGCTCCAATGTATTTTTTCTGATCTTGTTTTCTAACAAGATTAGACTACATATACTGCTTACCAAATGCTCCTTAAGCTTTCCTGCTGTCACACATTGCTACATGCTATTCCTTTTGTTGGAAATGTCTTTTCTGCTTCCCATAAATGAGGGTTCAAGTCCTATTTATGCTTTAAATTCAACTACAAAAACCACTTCTTTCATTAGTTTTTCCACATTTATAAAATGGGGATAATAAACCAGTCTTAAATGTTTATTGTAATGTTTTAATAAGCAGTATCTAATACACCAAAGAGGCAACATAAATATTGATGGAATTAATGAAGTCCCCACACCACCCCACTGCTGAAGCTCTAAGCTAGAATGAATATACTATATTCTCTGTGTTTTCATGATGCAAATAAGGAAAGGAAGGTAGTAAGAAATTTATTTTAATAAGCACTTACTGTTTACCAAGCTCTGTAAGGTATTTCCCTCTAAAGCCAACTGGTTTGATCTGAATTTCTATTTGTTTAAGAATAGATCTGTAACACACTCAACATCAAGAAAACAAACAACCCAACAAAAAAGGGGTGGAAGACCTAAATAGACACTTCTCCAAAGAAGACATACAGACGGCCAACAGGCACATGAAAAGATTCACAACATCATTAATCATCAGGGAAATGCAAATCAAAACCACAATGAGCTATCACCTCACACCTGTCAGAATGGCTATTATCAAAAAGACAGCAAATAAATGTTGGTGAGGATGTGAAGAAAAGGAAACCTTTGTTCACTGTTGGTGGGAATGTATATTGGTGCAGCCACTATGAAGAACAGTATGGAGGCTCCTCAAAAAATTAAAAATAGAACTACCATGTGATCCAGCAATTCCACTCTGGGTATTTATCCAAAGGAAACAAAAACATTAATCAGAAAAGATATATGCACTCTTATGTTCATTGCAGTATTATTTACAATAGCCAAGATATGGAATTAACCTAAGTGCCCATCAATAGATGAATGGATAAAGAAGATGTGATATGTATATGTATGCACGTACGTGCACACACACACACACAATGATAATGGAATATCACTCAGCCATAAGAAAGAATGAAATCTTGCAATTTATGACAATATGGATGGACCTAGAGGGTATTATACACAATGAAATAAGTCAGACAGAGAAGGGAATCCTGCATGATGTCACTTACATGTGGAATCTAAAAAACAAAGCAAATGAACAAACATAATAAAACTTAAACAGAGTTATAGATACAGAGAACAAGGAGGTGTTTTCTGGCAAGGCGGGGGGTAGGAAAGAAATAGGTAAGGGAGATTAAGAGGCATAAACTTCTAGTGGCAGAATAAATGTCACAGGTATGAAATGTACAGTGTGGGGAATATAATCAATAACTATATATTATCTTTGTATTGTTGACATATCATTACTAGACTTACAGTGGTGAAATGTATAGAAATATCAAATCACTATGTTGTGTAACAGGAACTAACACAGGGTTGTAGGTCAACTGTACTTCAAAAACAAACAAACTCATAGAAAAAGAGATCAGATTTGTGGTTACCAGAAGTGGGGGTGGGGAGAAGGGGAGTTGGATGATGGCGGTCAAAAAATACAACCTTCCAGTTAGAAGATAAGTAATAGGGATGTAATGTACAACTCTGCTGTATGTTACATATGAATGTTGTTAAGAGAGTAAACCCTAAGATTTTTCATCACAAGAAACATTCTTTTCTATTTCCTTAATTTTGTACCTATATGAGATCACAGATGTTCACCAAAATTATTGTGATTATGACGTATGTAAATCAAATCCTGATGTATGTAAATCAAATCATTTTGCTATATACCTTAAACTTCTACCATGATGTATGTCAATTTTACCTCTGTAAAACTGGAAGGAAAAAAAAAGAAGAGAAGATAAGAGAAGGGAAGGGAAGGGAAGAGAGGAAAGAGAAGAAAAGAAAAGACATGTAAATTTTTCTAATTGCTTCATGTATCTGTGTCCAGGGTCCTCTTTTCTGCTACTTCTGTCTCTCCTCCAATGTTAAACACTGTTCTAAACTCAAAGAATTTTGTAAAATTTATTGTCCAAATAAAGTATCCAATGCTTTCTCTCTATGACACTGAAAGGCACTGGAAGAAACTGTTTCTTTCCTTATCTTTTTTTTTTTTTGGCCATGCCACGTGCATGTGGGGATCTTAGTTCCCCAACCAGGGATTGAACCGTGCCCCTTCCATCAGAGTCTTAATCACTGGACTGCCAGGGAAGTCCCAAAAACTGTTTCTTAACACAATATTCTTCTGGGATCTCTTAATTTGAAATACAAAAATATTGGTAATAAAATTGATTTATTTTTTTTCTGTGTTTTAAA
Source organism: Mesoplodon densirostris (assembly GCF_025265405.1). NCBI lineage: Eukaryota > Metazoa > Chordata > Mammalia > Artiodactyla > Ziphiidae > Mesoplodon > Mesoplodon densirostris. The sequence continues at coordinate 48,658,400 of NC_082667.1, read as the reverse complement.
GCTTTTTTTTACTGTAAAATAAAGCAGAGATACAGATAACCACAGAAAATGTATAATCTGATTAATTATATAAGGCAAATTCCCTGTAACCTCTTCTCAGGTCAAGAAATAGAACTTTGCCAGTCACCACAGAAGTCTCTATGTACCTCAGGCCAATCAAAATCCCCTCTTTCCCTTAAATGTAATCATATCTTGACTCATAATAACTCCTTTCTTCTATTTCCTTATAGTCTATTTATCTAAGTATGCATTCCTTGACACTATAGCTTAGTTTTGTGTCTCATACCGTACAAGTTTCTTTGACCTATGGAGTTTCCCACAGTCTGGATTTTATACATAGTGCAGTTTTAAATGTCCGTACAATTGATTTTTAATACTATCTCAAGAACCAATGATTCTCTGAATTATAAGCAAATTAAACCAATGATAAAAATCTAACTCCTTCAAAGAATAAAAATACCTTGTGTAAATCTCGTTTGGAATTTAAAGTCTAGCCCAGGGTAAGATCCCTAGTTTAACCAATTCACCACAAATAATTGTGCTAACAGAGTCAGACAGGATAGCCAAAGTATTTCATCAGTCAAATATCATTTAAAATATTAGCCTTAGGAATATATTTTATGAACTTTATTTTCTTTAATAATAGAGCTATTTCCACATTTACTGTGAATTAATACTAAAATATATGTTTTTGCATCCCTAAAAAATTAACTTTAACATATACCAAAATATAGCAGGTGGGGGGCAGAGGGGCATGCTTGTGACAGGGAAAAACACCTGGTGATTTGGCACATCTGCTGTGCATTACCCGCAGCAAGGGTAACACATGCATAGAGCCAAGGGGTAGCAATTAGTAGTGTGCTCAGGTCAGAGGAGGAGAGATGATGGATATATCATCAAACAAAAACATATTACCTGGGACAGGAGACATGATAATTTAGAGAAAATAAGGTGACAGGTTATAAAAAATGTTTGCCTCCTTCTGTCACTTACCATGCCCATAACTCCTTACAACTGAGACATGAAACATTAAACAGAGAATATCAATGTTAGGTTTTATGTACTCTTCACATCAAGTTATCATATGCAGTTCTTAAAATATCTCTCTGATACTGAATAAGTATCACTGTCTCCATTTTACAGAGTAGAAAATGGAGGACTGAGAGATTAAATAGTTTGACTAAGAAGTATAGTCAAGGTCAGGATATCAGGAATTCTTGGAGGTATTGAGCTATAATAGAGAGCTATAGTAGAAGAGCTAAGGTGTGGTCCACAGACCAGAAGCAGCAACAGCAGCACATTTCTGGTCCCTCCCCAGACGAGGAGAATCCAAATCTATGGGAGGAGAGCAAAGGAATCTGTACTGTAACAAGCTATCCAGATGATGCTTAATCATAGTAAATTTTGAGGTAAATTGATGTAAAGGTAAGATCAAGAGTTTAAAGCCAACAAAACTGAGTTTAAATTAGAACTTTTAGAGTTGTGAAGATGAGGAAATCATCATATATGTAAAGCATTTAAGATAGCATCCAGCAGAAAATAGACACTCGGTATATAATAATCACTCCTTTGAACTGCCAATGGATCTACTTACAGGAAGGCCTCTGGATTCCTGGGGGAAACAGGCAGGTACCTTCCCTACTCACCAGAACCAGAGACTCATAAAGAGTGGAACGAGAGCTCTCTTCCAGATCTAAGGTCAATACTGTAAGAATGCAGGGAACTCATACTGAAACAACACACTTTATCCACTTTAGGGACACAGTGCAGAGGTCATTTAATCATTCACTTTTATAATATATACTTATGTTGGGCATTTTGTGTATCAGGTACTGTGTTTAAGGCTGAGGCTATAATGTAGACAAAACCGACATGGTTTCTAACATCATGGAATTTACCGGCTAGTTGGGAAACAGATGGTAATCATATAATCCAAGAAATATATAGATTTTAACAAAGTATGGTAAGTACTATAAAGCATGGGTTCAGATTATATGACAGTTTATAGATGGGACCAGATCTAGAATACAGGGGCAGGGATGACCTAAGAAGGCTGGAGGTTTGCAATGAGATCTGAAGGATGAGTAGGATTTAACCAGATCAAGGGTTGGTGGGGTCGTTCTAGAGGGGGAATACAGCGAAGACTATATTGAAAAGAAATCTGATGTATCGAGGAACTGAAGTGAGGAGGGCGTGGCTCACACAGGGAAAATAGGGGTATGGTAGACAATGAAGCTAGAGGGCCAGGCTGGACCCAGATCGCACAAGAGCATATGAAACATATTCAGAACAAAGGAAAGCCTTTTAAACATTTAAGCAGATATATGACATTATCAAAATCATATCTGAAAAATCTATCTCTAGTTGCATTATAGAGAATAGTCAGAAAGAATTAATCTCCAAAATTTACAAGCAGCTCATGCAGCTCAATATCAAAAAAATAAACAACCCAATCCAAAAATAGGCAGAAAACCTAAATAGACATTTCTCCAAAGAAGATATACAGATTGCCAACAAACACATGAAAGGACGCTCAACATCACTAATCATTAGAGAAATGCAAATCAAAACTACAATGAGGTATCACCTCACACTAGTCAGAATGGCAATCATCAAAAAATCTACAAACAATAAATGCTGGAGAGGGTGTGGAGAAAAGGGAACCCTCTTGCACTGTTGGTGGGAATGTAAACTGATATAGCCACTATGGAGAACAGTATGGAGGTTCCTTAAAAAACTAAAACTAGAACTACCATACGACCCAGCAATCCCACTACTGGGCATATACCCTGAGAAAACCATAATTCAAAAAGAGTCATGTACCACAATGTTCATAGCAGCCCTAAAAGGCTAAAAGATCTGAGTGAGGGTCTTTCCACCTAGACCTACAGAGATATGAACCTTGGTAGAAACAGAGAAGGAAGGAAATGGCAGTTCTCAGTTGAGGATGAAATAGAGGTTTGTGCAGATGACAGATACCAGAGCAGCCTTATCTAGCAAGAGTACATAAGAGTGGGAGTCAGTGGGTCAGGGTTTTAGTTCATCACTGTGCAGATGCGGGGGCAACATGTCAATTTTTGTGTACTTCTTATCTTCTGAGGCTCCAACTACAACATTAACAAGACAACCTCACCCTAACAGCTTCTATCTGGGAAGAGATAGCTACTTAGGGTGGCTGGGGAGAAATCCCACAAGTCAGAAAGGCATAAGAGAAAGAGACTGGGATTTGGTAGACTTATTCCAATTCCAGTGCTACCTCTTACTGGCTGTATTACCTTGGAAAAGTACCTGCACATTTGAAAGTTTTAGTTTCCTCATCTGTAACAACGGGTAATTCCAGCTACCTCAGATTTCTTGTGAAAAGCAGAGTTAACACAGTTAAAATACCTAGTACAGTGGCTAACTCATCGTTAAGTGTTAAAAAAATTATGTATAATTATTATGAGGAGGAACAGTCAGATGATGATAATGATGATGATGATGATGACAGCACCAAATATTTAAGGGGATCTTACATAATACCATATCCTGTGCTAAAACTATAACACATATTAATTTATATAATCCCATAAAGGGAGTAACATAATTAACCAGACTTTACAGGTAAGGAAGGTGGAGGCTCAGTGATAGTAAGTAACATGCCCAAGATCAGAAGACTATAAAGTCGTAGAATCTGGATTCAAATCTAGGTAATTTGACCCCAGATTTCCCCCTTCTTAACCACTGTGGGCCACTGTTTCTTTTATATTCTGGAGCAGTAGGGTATTATAGAAAGAGCACAAGTTTTTTACACTATAAATACCAGCGTTAAGTGCTTGCTGTACTATTTACAAGCAATGACTTTGGAGAGGTCACTTAATCTCTCTTAGTTTTAGATACCTCAGCTCTGAAACAGGGATTTAAACAATAATTATATCTGGAGATGTCTGCCTCTGTGGCTAATACATAGTTGATGTCTAATAAATAAAAGTTGGATAAGTAAAAAAATGAGTCTCCATTATATGAATTTAAAATCTTATATCAGTGACTGTGAATATGATGGACCAGTATGAGTACAGGTCTCTTACTTCTGCAGCCTGGAAAATAAAATTGTCAGTAGTGAGAACAAAATAGAAGAGTCAAGGCCAGGGGTTACAGCCAGATTTCTATGTGTTTGGATTGTCTCTTATCTTGACATACCTGCATAGTAGGAGGGAAAGGAACTGAATCCAAGATACAGCAAGGTAAAAAAGCTCATTCCCTCTTCTTTGAACTAATATAGATTTTTAACGCTAAAATGAAGGTATCAATAGACAAGACTTATGGAAAATTATAATCAATTTTCTGGGTAAATGGAGCCACTTCTAAATCTCATCTCAAGAAAGTCAAAAGGCCAAAAGAAGTGTATCACTAGTATGGCTACACATTTGCACTTCCTAGCACAAACTTCAATATGCATTTTTAAAATCCAAAGGGAATACAAAGCTCAATTTTGTCTTCATGGGAGACTAACTGCTGACTGAAGATGTGGCATTTAAAGTATACCTCATGGAAATGAGACTGTCTGAATCATGGTTTCTTCAGGCCTACTCAATCCGCCCTGACAGGTCCAACTTCATTTATATAGAGAAGATTCCTTTGATGAGGAAATTCAACATATGACTAACAGGGAGATGTAGATAGGTGTTAAGGAATGGCATTTCCAACACATGATAGCATTTTGGCAAGTACATATGATTAAAAACTGCACACACACACACACACACACACGCACAGAGACGGAGAGAGTTGGTTGTGGGTTTTTTTCTCAATTTGCATAGACTGTACAGACTGTGGCTTACAGAATAACATAAATAAGAATGTAAAGGGGAATCTGTGGCAATGTTCAAAAAACAGTTCAATTCAATAAATATTTACTGAGGCTTACCATGCACTCAATGTTGGGCCCACAAAACAAGCACTTTGACTTAAGGGGTTTATATGTAAGTAAGTCAATACCACAGAGTGTGTTTGGAGCTAAAATAGAGCATTATAGACAAGGAAGAGCGGAAGGAGACTAATTTTGCCTGGGGCAGGAAGGATTCACTAAGGAGGTTAAACTAGTATATGATTTTTGAAGGTCAAATAGGAATTCTCCACTGGGACCACATCAGAACATGACAGAGGAGAAAGCTTTCTATTCCAAGGAAACAGGCCTGCACCCAAATGGCAGGGTTTGTATTCTTCCAAGATGGTATAAATATTTAAGATCATTGGGAAAAGTGGTCATGCATTTGAGAAGCAGTGCATTTTAATGGAAAAAGTACTGGACATTAGCAGTCTGTACAAGTCACTTAACCTCTCTGGACCTCAGCTGAGAGTTGAAACTTGGACTCTGTAAGTTCCTTTTTAAGTCTAACATTCAATGATTGTGTTAAGATCCGAGAACCACAGGGCTAGAAGGAGTCCTATCCATCCATCTCAAAGCCTAGATAGGGAGAAAGACTGCTATCCACACTGGTTGTAGAATACCTTGATCAAGTATCTGATTATCCATGGGAAGAATGAGTTACACATTAGGCTCTAGGTCAGCATTGCCCAAGAGAAATATAATGAGAACGAAAATGTGAGCCATATATGTAATTTAAAAATTCCTAGTAGTCACACTGAACAGAGTAAAATGGAAAAAATTAATTTTAATACTATATTTTATTTAACTCTACATATCCAAAATATTATAATTTTGAAATATAACCAAGAAAAAATTTATTGAGATAGTTTACTGTTTTCTCCATACTAAGTCTTCAAAAATCTAATATATATGTTCCACTGATTAATAATGCATCTCAATTCAAACTAGCCATATTTCATGGGCCCAGAAGCCACATGTGACTAGTGGCTATTCTCTTGGACAGCATAGCTCTAGGGTGTATCTTCAGAAACTTCTATACAGCTCTAGGGACACCCACATTCCTCCAACACATGAAATTTGGTTTGAAATTAATTGTTATCATTGAATTTGATGTCAATTGTCAAGGCTTTTTTTCCTAAGGAGTGTCTCCTGGGAGTAGTAACATTGCCCTTACTCATACCTCAGCAGAAAGGAAGACTGGAGTTTCGCTTTCACATTATGTTGGGGGGATGGGGTTGGACATCACTGAAGAAGGAAGGAATCTACCATTAACTCAATTTCCCTTATGTATAAGACACTTTGAAGGGCTTGTAAGTATTAGCACATGTTAAGTTGTACAATAAAATCTATGTCTATGTGATAGCCATTAGCACCCCATTTTATGGATGAGGAAACAGGATAAGATGGGCTAAATAATTAGCTCAGGCTCACACAGCTGGAAAGAGATAGAGAAAGAATTCAAACCAAGGGTTGCGATATTTAAGAAGCAGGGTTACTAGAGCTAACCCTGCTTGGTCACATAAAATTCCAGAGCATTGTAGTCTGAATAGTCCTGCAACCCGAAATTCCTCTTCTGACCATTAAAGCCCTGCATCTAGGCACCGTTTCACAAGCCTGGGCTAATTCTTTCCTAAACAGTACTTGAAGCTTATCTCTCTCAGTTGGTTTTCCTCTTCGCTAGACAACAGAACCCTATCATTCCTTCCTAAGACTACTAAATCAAAACAAATCCCAACACTTTCCCCTTCATCTTTAAACAAAGTAGCCATGTTTCCACTCTTTCTGATTACTGAAGCTTTTGTATGAACAGTCAGAAGAAAATTCAGGGGCTCTGCAAAGCAGTATGGTATATATGGGAAAGACTGGTTCTGTCATCTTCTTGAATGTGACTTGGGCACATTAATGTGCCTCTCTAAGTTGCAGTTTTACAATCTGTTAAATGAGGGCAGTAACAATACCTGACAGGGTTGTTACAAGGATTAAAATAAAGATGATGACATTCCTAGCACATAGGAAGCACTCACTGAGTAAATTCCTTCTTTTCTTCTGCAACACAGTGGCCATCCATGGCCCTGTTACATATTGCTGCTCTTTTGACTCACTCCCAGGAGTTGGCCTCTTCCCCAGGAATAGTATCTGAATAGGTTCAGTAACAATTACACATGGAAGTAGGACCTCAGGGCTTTTCCCCCCTCAGCCTACTCAATGGAACTGCTGTGAAGAAGACAGACATTGTGTGTGCTCTTTTTCTCTGGAGGATATATCATCCCCTACTTAAGACTGTGTCAAAAATATTCTGCGCAGGATATTCCTGAGGAACTTATGGCACTGACCATCCCTCCCACCCAGCCAAAGCTCTACATCCTGCCTCTAGCCCTTTCTGTTTTAAGACTCTGCAGACTGTGGTGCACACCAGGGAACTTGGCTTTGTTTAGCCCTGAAGGAGGGGATAATTAGAGAAGAGGTGAGAACCACGTAGTGCTGCAAAAATCAATGTTACTGACTGCTGGACTAAAGGAAAGAGAAAACAGCCTTGCTGATTGTGGTGGACTGGAAGGCGGAAAGGAATGGGAGGTGGGTAGCAGAGTCCACATAATGAGAATGGGCAGACAGCCCTGACTGAGTGATTCTCATTACAGATCAACAGTTCTGTCTCAGTAATCTCCACCCACCCCCAAGTCTCTACTGCTCCAGTCATTTTGTAAAACTATCTTCTAGCTTGTATCTGCACTGAAATGATGTTTTAGATCTAAGGGAAAATGTGTGTTTTTCACTGCACTGGTGAAATTTAAATTTTTATTTATTTTGAATTTTTATCTGCTATTTGCAATAACAGAATTTTTTGAACTAATCAAATCCTTCTCTAAAAGTTTTATTATAGAATTTTCTTCAGACAGAATGATTTTGTCAAATTAAATTCAATAATCCATTACCTAAAACACACAGACATAGATACCATTTCTTAATAATGCCTCTGTTCCTTGTACAGAATATTGTGTTTAGCACAAAAGGGAGACTCAATTAATGTTTGCTTTAAAAATGAACTGAAGATGATATGGAATTCATGTTCTAGTAAAGAAAACAAATAAGAATAAACACCTCTAATATAAGGGATACATGTTACACTATTAATACAAAGTGCTACAAGAGTAATACAAAGTATAACAAGTGTTACACTAATAATACAAAGTAATACAAAATAATGAAAGATAGTAAATGGAGAAGTTTCATCTGGGAGAAGATAAGAATTGGCAGGGTCCAGATGGACTGCACAGTTATTATGTAGGGGAAAGAAAAGGCAAGTACCTTTCTAAACAATCAGAAGGAAAAATAATGACAAATATTTTTATAGTGTTCTAGAATTTACAAAGCGTTTTCATATTTTTATTTTTTAATTTTTATTATTTATATATATATTTATTTTTGGCTGCGTTGGGTCTTCGTTGCTGTGGGCAGCCTTTCTCTAGTCGCAGTGAGCGGGGGCTATACTTCGTTGCAATGTGCAGGCCTCTCATGGCAGTGGCTTCTCTTGTGGAGCACGGGCTCTAGGCGTGTGGGCTTCAGTAGTTGTGGCACGCGGGCTCAGTAGCTATGGCTTGTGGGCTCAGTAGCTATGGCTCGTGGGCTCCAGAGCACAGGTTCAGTAGTTGTGGTGCGTGGGCTTTGTTGCTCCGTGGCATGTGGGATCTTCCCTGACTAGGGATCTAACTCGTGTCCCCTGCATGGCAGGTGGATTCTTAACCACTGCACCACCAGGGAAGTCCTGTTTTCATATTCTGTTCATGCTTTGTAACAACCATACAAGGTGCAGTGAGTGTGTTTTGGTGCTGTTTAAAGGCATCTTTTGTGTACAGAAAAGATTATTTGAAGCTCTCTTGGTTTACAAAATTAATACTTAATTTTTTAAGTTATAAATTCAAAAGCCTAGCTTCTACTTAACTTTTTAAGTTCAACTTATAAGTGTACTGTTCTATCTATAAATCAAGCAAGATTTTTACAATCACCATTTTAAAAGTTTTTATGACTTAATTAAATTCCCCTTAAACAAATTTAACCTGAATTTATAAATTTACTATATTAAATTTCCTTTAAAGTACTTTATCTGAATAACAAACCTTCCCGTGTACTTAAATAATTCTTTTATATCTAATAAATAAAACTTAAAATATGGGGAGTTTTAAGCTTTATTATATGTTTCAATGAAATTCACAAATGGTAAGATTCTGTATATTTTTCATCTTAAAATCTCAAATCAAAATTAATTCCTTGACATTCTAAAAGTAACGTGTTAAATACTTTAATCTAGCAAATCTCTTTAAAAATGTAAGGACATACACTACCAAATATATGTAATTATTATAGAACACAAAATATTAATTAAAAGGTTTAATTCCTTTCATTATTTTATAATTAATCAAAGTATTTTCAGGATTAAAGACTTCTGCCCACTAAGGAAACAATTATGTAAATCTTGTGGTTGGTTTCCCAAGAATTTTTGAGGGTTTCGTATTTAGTTCACTGAGGCTGTATATCATGTAGAGATATTGGCTGGGAGATGTGTAACTACAGATATTGAGGGTGATTTTTCTCACCTCCTTAATGATAAGACTAAACATTATTCTATAGTCACTATCTTATGAACTACAAAATTTTAGAAAGGAATTTGGTCCTAGCTTATGTCCCCTGGATTCAAAGTATATCATAAGGGAATCATCAGCTACACAAATTCGCAAGAACTACAAAGTTTAAAGCAAACTTTCTTCACTGCTTCAGTTGGTGTTTCATTGACTTCTTTAAAATATTTCAACATCTTCTTAATGGATCCTGAGTATCTCTGAGCCTTGTTCATGATACTAGAGGGATGTTATGGTTATCATCTCAACTAAGACATTAGAAATTCAACATCGGAAAAACTGATTTATTTACCTAGAAGTGTAGTAGACTATTTTCTAAGTGGAGATGGATTTCAAATCTAGGTTTTCCACTAAACATCAATTTTTCCACATCTCCTCTATGTCATGAGCAGTGGATTGAGACATGGCTGGAATGGGTTTTGGCTGCCTATGTTGAGTGTAAGTGGTGTCTACAAGGAGGTAAATGATGGAAAGGTGGTTGAGGCCATACTATGGGGATGAATAATTTTGAGGGCAATGGGAAACACAGAAAGTTCCTGAGTAGAGATATGGATAGCCAGTTCTTTTCTGTGTTTTAGTAAAATAAGTTTGGTGTCACCATGGGGAAGACACATTTAGAGGGGAAACAGAGGGAGAATAGAAAAGCCAGTCAGGATGTGTCTGTGACAATGCGGTGAGAGATAATGAGAGCCCTCACTGAGGGACGAGAGGTAGAAAGACACAGAAGTAGAAGAAATCATTCCAAGGATTTGTGAACTGATTACATATCCACTGGGGCTGGAGAGTTAAAAATAATTTCAATGCTTCTACCCTAAATGCCTAGGAGAATAGTAATAATAAGGAAGTTGTCTGGTTGGCTTCTTTTTAAAATAGCCACACACACACACACACTCACACAAACAGCTCAAAGCACATTATTTGGCGGTGTGGGTATAAAAGTGTTAGGGGACTAGCTAGAGAAATAAATTTGCATTAAGTATACATATTTTCCCTGTATGAAGTTCAGTGGCACTGATCCTTTTGAAACTCAGACTCACCGTATATTTTTTCCAAACTGTATCTTATTCTAAAGTTATTCCAAGGTTACACTTGAAAACTTTTTATCCTCTGCTGAAAAGCAATCGTCTGAGAAAAACAATGCTTTTGGTCCCTGCCTACCTTTATTTATTTAATTTTCAAAAAAAAAGTTTCCCTCTTATGCAGCCATTTTAAAAGATGCTTATGAAGAATCATTAAGGACATGAGAATGTTTTTATGATTATGATATTGAGTGCAAACACAGGGTACAAATAATTAATCTTGGATATCTTCCACACATAACACATCACATTCATAAACACACACATATACACATACATAAGGAAAAGTGAAAAGAAAATAGAACTTCTATACATGAGTTTCAAGGTTATGAGCAAATATAAATTTTTGTCCTTTATATTTACACAATTTCTATAATGAGCATATATTACTATTATAATCTTAAAAACAGTTGAGTTACAATGCATACTAATTATAACTGATTCCTAAGTTTATTTTTCCTAAAGAGTTTGAAAGAGTGTGGATTATAAATTAATGGACTAAACATCCAAAACACATACACAGGGCTACAAAAAGATTCAGGGATTCACTTCAGAAATCTACCTTATTCCCTTCCTTCCAGGCTCACTGCATACCGCTTGGCCTCACTTTCCTTTTTGAATCTAGGTACAACCTTAAAAAAAAAAATCTAGGTAGATCTTTAAAAATAAATAAATCTATGTATACTTTTTAAAAGAATAGGTAAATCTAAGTACACCCATTAGAAACTAAATAATAAGTAAATAAAATGACTCAATATTTGTCCCCTGCTATTCATCTAACTTTCATTTTTAAAAAGATATTCCCTCAGCATCTTTCAATTAAATTCCGCCTATTTTGAAAGTTCCAAAGTCTTTTATGAGTCTAAACAAAAAGAAAAGATCTAGTTTATATTTGAGAAATATTTAGGGCCAGACCTTCTCAGGGTCAAATGTCTCCTTGTTTCATTGTTCATCCTTCCCTTTTCAATTCTCAAGAGCTAGGTTCTCCAAGCAATATCAATTTATCCTGGGGAGTTTTGTTACCTTATTTACTGCACTAATAAAAGGTGCAGATTTGAGCAAATAGGACTCTTTCAAAGGATGCCTGTACTTCAGTTAGTTATTAATGTGTCTTCAGTATAAGCAACCCCAGATTCATGGGAGGGTACAGGTTACCCTCTGGGACTGGGCGCCTTTACCTGTAAAATGGGTTTAATAATCAAACCTCTCTTAGGGTTACTGGGAAAATTAAATGAATGAAGTTCCTTGAACAGTGCCTGACACATCATAAGCACTCTATGAACACTAGCTATTGTTATTAGGCATGCTGAGCTATGTAGATGGTTAGGTGAAATCTCAAGGGCCAGGGCCAGGGAAGTAAGTACTGAACCATGAATTCCCAAATGAGGATACTACACGGTAAATGACCCAGGCTATATAGATAGCCTCCCTGTGTTTAGTGCAGGACTTCCACACGTTTTCTGCTTAGTGTTCACTGACTGTTGTAATTTGTCATCTTTTACTTGCATATTCCTAACTGAGGCTGTATGTTCCTCAAAGCAGGGAACATATTACAGTGTTTTTCAAATTGTGACTTGTGACCCATTCTGTACTCTTTCAAATTCATTAATAAAGGTAAAAGAAGTCAGTTTTAAATTAGTCAGTATAAATTATATTTCCTCAACCATTTTATGATTATAAAACTTTTAGTAAATGTTTAGTAAATGTTGGCCAAAACTATAGAAAAGAAACAAATTTTTAAAAGGTTAAAATAGAATAGAAAATATCAAAATGCATAGCTTTTGGTAAAGTACTGGTGAAACTTGTGAAAGCTTTGTGAAACTTGTACAGAGTTGCAATTTTTAATTTATATTCTTTATGGATTGCAGTCCAGAAAGTTTTAAAAACTTTGGCTATATATGTTACTCAGGCAAATATTAACACATAACAGTTTCTCAACAAACTTGCTGACTCACTGCTTTAATTCCAAACATAAGCTGTAAGATAGTAATTCCCAAATTTGTCTTATGATAAGAATTACCTAGGGTCCTTTCCAGATTCCCAGAGATTCTGATGTTGGAGAAATACTGTCATACTTACTGTCATAAAAGAGGCAATAATTTGCCATTAGAGAAGAAACTTATTGAAAGCAAAATTCTTTCTCCTTGTTGTATATCTATTCATATTTGGTGGTACCATAGCTAATCCAAAGATGCAGTCTGCAAAATACATCCAGCTCTTTGAGCAGCTAACATTCATTCATTCAGCAAATATTTATTGATCTTTTGCCACATGCAAGGTAATGTGGATATAAAATCTGTAAGACATGATCCCTGCCCTCTAGTAGCTTAGAGTAGATTTATTTCAGAACTACAGTGGGGTCCCTTGAGGATCAGAAGATTTTAAGCCAAAAATAAAATGAAGGCTTGAATGCACATTTATGACATTAGTCTTGGGTAATCTACCCTTCAAAATTTTCACAGGATTAAAAAGCACTAAAGCTGCAATGGCAACCACAAATCAAAGCAGTTTTTCTCTAATTCATACTGATCAAATACGGAAGAGCTGAGAACCAGTACCCCACAGCTGAGGAGAACTTGGTATCAGGGCAGGAAAAGACAAAGAAGAAGATAAATATCCAAAAGTAAAATTATATACAGAACTGGACAACTTGTCCCCAGTCTTACTGACACCAACCTGACCCCAACTATCAACATCTTTCACCTGGATTATCACAAGAAGTTCTAATTGGTCTCCCTGTGCCAACCCTTGTCCCATTAAAATCTCTAAAACACAGTAGCCTGAGTGACCTTGTGACTCCTCTGCTTAAAACCCTACTGGCTTCCTTAACTGAAAGAAGAAGCCGAACCTATAAAGCTTTACATGATCTGCTCACTTTGACACTCTCTTGACCTTTCTCTTGCTAGCCATACTGGCCTCCTAGACATTCCTTAAAATGCCACTTCAGGGCTTTTGCCCTTTCTGTTACCTTTTCCTACATGGTTAATCCCTTCACATCCTTTAGGTCTTTCCTCAAAAGTCACCTTCCTAGTGAGACCCTCACTAACCACTTTATCTAAAACTGTAATTTCAACCCCTTTCCACCTTCACACTTTTGATTGATGGTCCTTCCATGTTTTGTTTTTCTTCTTAGCATTTATTATTTACACTATATATTTTACTTAACTGTGTTTTTTATTGCCTGCTTACCTTACAAGCATATAAATTTTAAAAGGATAGGGATTGTTGTCTATTTTATTCCACCCGGTATTTTTAGCAACTAGGTCAGTGCCTGACAAATAATAGATGCTCATTAAATATTTGGTGAATGAATGAATGTAGAATACAGAAGAAAACCTCATGCTCTGACTGTAACCATCATTTATTAGAAAGAAGAGAAGAAACAGTAAACTCATACTAAGTAAAATATACACAGTTATATTATTTACTTAATTCCTTACTTTATTTAAAAAAAGATTTGAGGTATCTATGATACATTAATTATAGTTCACATATCTATATTATCTATTTACAAAGGTTTTTAAAAGGTTTAGAGTGGAACAGACCTGATTTAAATGCTGGCTTCATAAGCATCTAATATTTATGTAATATTAGACAAATTATTTTTGTTCCTTAAACTTTAGTCTTCCTCATCTACAAAATAATGATGATGATGATGATGCTTACCTCATAGGTCACTGAAAAGCGTTTTGAGAGAGTATGTGCAAAGTTATTGGTGTAGCCCATGGCTCATGCCAAGAGCTTGAAAATGGTAGCTATTATTGCCACTGTTCATTTTGCTATTTTATTCTTTATCAATTTTTTGTAATTTTTTTGTTTTGAATTAAAGAGCCTCATTAGAAATTATAAATCCAATATTTTGAGTAGGCTTAGGTATTATAAACCCAATATACTGAGTAGGCTCACAACCATTTGGATGCCATAATATAGGGGCCCAGTGAGGGACTAATACATTATTGACCTCCTAAAAGAGATGATTATTCAACTGGAATCCTGAGAGGGATCACTCCTGATTTGGAGAGCTATAGGTGTTATATAAACTGTCTACACATTCTGATTCATGATTCCAAGCCCTGTCTACAACAAATAATGTTTATTAAAAGCATCAATATGTGGGACTATCATAGAATCTAGCAAAGAGTAGGTGTCAGCAGCATAAGGAGACAGAGTTTCTGCAACTTTTCCTTTCAATCGGTCCATCAATCATTTTTTGCATTCCTAAAATACAAACAAACTAAAAATAATGAAGAAAATAGTAAACAGTTCCTGTCCTCAAAGTGCTTAAAATCTACTTGGAGTGAGGCAATACCCAAACATAAAAAAAATAGCTAGCAATGCAAGATAATAATGCAAATGATGGAATAAGGCAATATAAGATTTATTGCCATGAAAGATGGAGAAATTATACTTACAAAATCAAAGGGGGAATAAAGTAAAGGAATTAGTGTGGCTGGGGTCAACTTCTTGGAAGACACCCTGTACTATTTTTTAAAGGAAGGATAGACTTTAGACAAGCATGACCATGCAGAGAAGGGATACCCATTGCAAGAAACAAATCTAGCAAATGCTCAGAGGCAGAAAACCATGAGGTGTTTGGAAAAAAGCAACTTCACTGAATAAACCTGGTAGAAATGAGCATGATGAATGTCTGAATTCTAGGGTGTTTAGGCATATAACAAATTGTTTTGGTTTGAATTATTGATTCCCTCCAACTTAGCTTTACAAATCTGGCTGTGCAGATCCAGAGGATGTGACTGAGTGTAAGTGGTTTGTGACTGCCAAATCCAGTACTCAAACCCAAGCCTATATGACTTTCAAATCTGTGGTTTCATTTTTCCTTTCTCTCAAAATAATTTAGCAAGCATTAAGGTAAATAAATCTGGGAAGAAGCTGATTAAGTAATAAAAACAAATCTGGGACTTAGCTAATACAATCATTTAACAAATATTTACTGAGCACCTACTATGCCCTTGGTGCTGTTCTTGATGCTGATGATATAGATATGAACAAAACGAACTGAATTCTCAGTCCCAGAGAGTTTACACATTAGTATATATGCATATGTGATGGTGATGGTAACAGTGGTGGGAGAAGGGATACTATATATAAATATGTTTCTCATCAACCATAGATACCTTTTAATAGGGCAATTCCTAGAATTTCTTAACATAAAGGCAACTCTGAAGTCTTACTCTTATTTGGTGGTCTCAATTTTATCAATTAAGAGTTAAATTAATTGAGCATTTACTATATTCTAAGAACATTTTTTACAGTGTTTATGTGCCTTATTTCACATAATTCTAATAATCCCTAAGAGCTATCATTATCCTTATTTTACAGATTAAAAATACTGAACTTCAGGTAGGTTAAGAAAGTTTCTTATACACAAAATTTGTATAAATAAATGGGGAAGATATACCTAAACATAATTCTTTTGTAATCCCCAAAACCCACACTTTAAAATCATTCTGCTATGCTCTTTTTCCAAAGTGCTCTTATATTTACCCTCAAGGAATTTCAAAATTAAGAGCAGAATTCTTGGATCTATGGGGTAGGCAGCAGGATTTACTAGAATGTGCAGTAAATCAAGGGTCAAGAGGCTTGAGCCTTATATTAGGTCTACTTCTGACACACTGTGGAACAGAGTAACTGGCCATTTCCTTTCTCTACCTAGTGAAATGGGTCTAATACCTGCCATTCATATTTCAGGTATTGTAGCCTCACAAGTATATATGGGTGTGTTTACAGTAGGAAGATGAAAGGAGGGAAATAATGAGATGAGGAACATAAAATTATTTAGAAAAGTAAAAGGTATCACCTTGATGTAAGTTATTATCATCAATATCATTACTTTCTAAAATAGAGCCATTTCTATAGACAAGATGGACATCTGGTGCAACAAACTTCCTATGTTCTCTTATCGAAGAGGTACTTTATGTACAACATAAGCAATTTGAGATGGAAGAGGAATTATACATCTATGTAATGAACATATTGCTCCTTTTGTGTGGCCAGACTCAGATTAAATTGCTCTAATCATATTCTTTAAAAAGTTAAAAAGATAAACCCAAGCCAATATGATAGGAATGTTCATCAAACTCAACAACTTAACACTAACATGAAAACATACAACATAAGTAATACCCTCTGTCTAGAAGTTTTCATTTCTTTTCCTTCTGTCGAAAGTTCTCCTTCTAGAAATAGGTGGCAAATTAACACAATTTCTAAAGAGTCAGATTGTGATAATGGCTCAGCCAGTTCTCACAGCCCTGGCTTTAGCTCTCATTTATTTGTTTTACTCTAGTAGTTCATGTTCAGCCTTGCAAGACCCTACTCTCCATCCATTTCAACTATTTGCAGCTCTCCAAAGTGTTCCATGCTTTTGTCATTCCCTCCACCAGGCATGCCTTCTTCACTCCAGGCTGCTTAGCTGTCAAGATTCAAGTCTGAGGTGACTTCACAGTGAAAACTTTCTTGACAAGTCCATGCAAAACTGGTCAGTATTCTGTTTTGTTTTGTCCCTATAAGGCCCTGCATAGATGTCCATTACTGGTCCTGTAATATTTTGAACCACTTATTTGTTTACATGTTTGTGTCCTTTTCAAGACTGGAAGCATCTTGAGAGCAAGGACTGTTTTCTATTGATCTTAGTTTCCCAGACTAGCACAGTGCATAAATCATAGCTGCCCTTCAGAAATTTTTTGGTAGATAAATGAATAAATACTGACCCATGAGTCACATTCTGATGTCTGTATGCATTTGTATTAATGTCTTGATTTAACGCTTTGATTATTACATAAAAACATATATGAAATACATTAAAACATACCACTCGCATAAAATCTTTTTCACTGTACTATATTATAAAGGTCCAATTAACAAAACAATCATTCTAGAATAAAAGACTGTGACATCAGGGGCTTTTTCTGTGCAGAATAACATAAGCAAGAGATTTTGCTTTCCTTTGAATTTTAACCGCCTTAAAGTTTTGGGTCACTGTAACACGAATCATGTTAAATCATGGCAACATGAGAAGCTACACACTATAAAAGAGACTTTACCATAACCGAGCAAATAAGTAATTTTGGGCACAAGAGAAATAAAATCAAATACTTTTAAAATGTATAATAATATAAATCAAAAGTTAAAAATAAAAATATCATGTAAGACTTTATTGCACCAACTTGGTAAAATATCAGACCCCAAGTGATCTGCAAACTCTTCTGCAAAAAACTTGTTATCTCAGAAGGAAAAGATAACCTTATAAAATTATAAAGTATGCAAGAAAGTGCAAGAGCTAATTATTGAAAGGCATAGGCATATTTAAAGTTCAAATTAAACTACTCAAAGCAAGGTTAGATATGCTGTATGTGGCAAAGTACGTGGTCTGAGTTTCTATTGATTAATGTATCAGAAGAATTATATCAGAGTACAGATTTGCCAAAGTACTAAGAATTTATTATCCAAAAGTCATCTGAATTAAGATATATTTGGTAAAACTCTTTTCATTCTCTTGCTTATGAACTTAAATGAGAAAAATTTAAAGCTAAGCCCACAAAGACCACTGATAGTAGTTAATAGTAAAAAAAAAAAAAAAAAAAAAAAAGGGATTTCCCAAAATCCATATCAAAGGAACTTTGGACTCACATATAACAATGAAATATCAAAACAAACATTATCTCTTAATCTAAATTATTTATGGAGATCTATCTGAAAAAAAGCATGCTTCTCCTTCAAAAAAGATGAGGAGAGAAAACATTTACAATTCATTGAGTTTACAAAACAATGTATGCCATACCAATAGTTTGGAACAGAAGGTGGTGATGGAGAAATCCAAGTTGATATCTGGGCACACTCTCTAGCTTTTTAAATATTTCTTTTCATGCTGTTTACTATATCCATCATAGGCATGGAAAAAATTGACTGTTGAAGTTAATCTTAAAAGTAGTAGAAAGTGAATTCTGTAGAACTCTGCAAAATGATCCACAGAATGCTTCCAGGCTGTAGTTGTAAAAGAATTGGTCATCAAAACATAAATACTACCTGTTTGAAATTCAAATAGAAAACAAAAAAGGCTTACAAGAGAGTGAGCAGCAGGGAGTTCTTTAATAAAACTTGTAAACACAGAAAATGAAACTTTAGTGCCCAGACACATTAAAATACTCCCGCAGTAAAATAAAAGGGGAAAACACTTTACATTGACTTTTTTTTGAGATTTCTATTTTAGGTATGAAGCCTTAATTGCCTTTTTTACATTTTTTCTGAAAGGCAATCACTTTCCTTTTGGTCTTTCTTCAGTAAGAAATACAAGTTCAAACTGCTAACAGAGTATATAATTCACTTAAATTATGCACCTGGAATTCCACAGCTGGCCTGTCTGTCTGGCTCAGTTCTCAATGAACACAGTGTCAGAAAACCTCTCCAATAATAACAACGTCCTTCCAGACAAGGGGTAAATCTCCCAAACTTAAGCTCAACTTCAGATGATCATTAGCTACAGCAAGTGAATGTCAATGGGGTGACAGTGTCAGGGCAGTGGTGCCCACTCAGCCTGAGCAACCAGCCTACTCAGCGCTGAGGATTTGTACAATCAATATCACCAACTTCCAATGATAATAATTTGTTTATATGAACAGAATGGTCAGGTATCCCACAGATCACATCCTAATGCCATTACAGCCACTAAATTTAATCCCCAGCTCTTAAACAATTAAGCTGCATGAACACAGGCAGCTCACGGCACTTTTTAAAAGAAAGACTTTAAATCCTAATCTGAAGCACACTCCATGGCTTTTTACCTTCTCTGATTTCTTGGTTCTGGCCTACCTAAATAATTTTCATCTTTTCCTCCCCCCCCACTCCACCCCCCAAGTGTGAGCGTGAACCTGAATTGCAAACAGTTAAACCTGAAGGTCACTTCACAGCAGCGTTTCAACATGCTCCACCAGCGAGGCTGCACGGCAACAATAAAACAAAGCCCTTGCAACCACCTGTAATAATCTGTCTGCTCAGCCAGCAATCTGAAAAGTCCTGAAGCTACAAAAGGTAGACATTTTCTGCAGCTGATTTAACATGTATATTGTGCCCAGTTGCCGACTCGCCTCCTCTTACCTTCACGTTAGTCCGGAGTGCACAGTAACATGCAAAGAACATTGCAGTAAATAAGGAGCATATGGACCGGTATTCAGCTTCTCAGCACAGCGCAAGCCCCACACACACGATCCTGGGCATGTGCTACTAAGGAGCATCCGTTCCCTCTGTCAGTTTGAAAATGCATTGATCTCTGTTTTCTCTGACTACAAAACGACATGTCTTGAAGGCACTGAGTGAGGGCTCAAAATCTCTTCATTGGTTATATATAGCATTGTGCCCAGTAATTTCAATTAGCCGAGAATTCAGCAGCTGAAAGTTAAGACTTCAGTTGCCTTTCCTTCTAGCATTTTAAATCACTGGGTTTAAAAAAAAAAAAAAAAAAAAAAAAACGGGAGGGGGGATGAGCTCACCAGGAAGGAGGGGGGGAAAGGTGAAGAATTGAAATTTAACCAATGAGTTACTTATATTTCTGGAGAGCCCTGGTGTTATCCTATTAGATACTTCACAAAGGGATTGCATCGAGCAGACTGTAAATGAAGAGGAAACCCTTTTCCCTTTGGAGGTTTAATATGAGCTCTGCTCTATATTCCAGGCTATTATGATGCAGCACCCTGTTTGGCAAATACTACCAATCACTGCAAGCACATCTCATTCTGCTTTTCTGTATGGAATAGGATGAAGACCAAAGGATCACTGTCTCATAAAGTCCCCTAAAATGTAAGCTGGGTCCCCCTGGGGTGATCTGCAGTTACATGGCTGAGAAGTACCACCTTCTCTCACTTCCCTGTCCTGTAATTTCTGTTACATCTTCCAGGGATATCTAAAGTTGCGAAGCTCACTAACAAATGCATCCAATTTTCCAAAACTAACCTTTGTTGATAAATGACAATCGATAGAAGAAGATGGGATTGGAACGAAGACAGAAGATTCCAGGATATAACATAACTAAAGATTCAGTAGCTACTGCTGCTGAATATGTTCAGCTGGTTCTGTAAGGGAGAGAACCAGAGAGAAAAATAAAAGCTTCTGCCCCCATGAATCCATAAGGGGGGGAAAAAAAAACTTAACTCAAAAACATCGTCAGATTCTACTGTCTGTTGTCATTGCTCTCAGGCACCGGATGCTGCAAATTAACTCAGTTTTTACTGAGTCAAAAGGACAAAGTACAATGTAAGGTTCTAAACTCTTATTTCCAGCCTTAGGAAGCCCTAATGCTCAGCTAGAATTCTAAAGCTATCTGGCGAAACGTAAGCAGAAATGAACAGTTCTCACTGCAGCAAAAATAGTAGGAGGAAAAAGAGTGGTTTGTCTTTGCCATGACGTTCCCCATCAGCTTACAGCAACAGGGAAGATCAGCATAACTCACTAGAAAAAGCTGCAGTGACTTTTAGGATTTTTCTTTAATATGTTTTGCATAAGCCACCTCCCCTCTGGAGCCTGTAGTGGTGCTGAGGCACTGTCAGAGCCACTGGGCATTTCTCCTGGGCAGCTTCAGGAGAAAGCAAGGTATTTAAGGGAGAGAAATTAAAGGAAAAAGAAAAGCAGCATTTTCTATTTCTCTCTTAATGACAAGCATTCAGAAAGTGTCGTCAGTTCTGACTAAATAGCTATTTTGGGCTGTCATTGTTTGTGCCTTTTTTTAGGAAGGAAAAAGGCAATCTTGTCTTAAACTAGAGATTATTTAGCATCGTAAGAGAAGGCAGCCACTTAATTTGATTTCCAGTTCCGTCTGTCATATGAGTCTAGGTAATTACAAATTTTAAGCACTTGCAACACAACCAGTGATTTCCAGGACATTAAAAAATTGGCATGGATGCCCAACTCTCATTATTCCACAACTTTTATTAATAATGGCTTTAAGTGCAGAACCAAGCATTTCAGTTAATAACACTTTCCTCTCCGTAAGTCATAGCAGGTCACATTCCCTGCAGCTCTTCCCAATAAACAAATCCAAACATAGAAACTCAAGACCATGGAAAACATAGGAGAATTCTAAAATGACTTTCTCCTTTGGAGGTTCAGAGGATTTTTAAAAACCAAACTTTCAATCTGTGAATAGGTATTGTTAATTTTTTTCCCATTAGGAACAGTGGAAAAAAGCAATTGTTTATCTTTTTTGTGATTATCTTAATACACCCTAGGGTATTTGGATGGCCCAAGAGAGACAGAGCAAAAGAGCTAAAAAATGTTCTAAATCTCAGAACAGTCCACAGGCAAGAGTTAAACAAAAATGAAGTTACAGGTGAAAAGCACATGTAGGTTCCCCTGACAAGACAATGAGTGAGGACTTCTGATCTGACTTCAGATACAGTGGTAATTAATGTGTGCACATTCCAAAGAAAGGCTCTTACACTTACAGACCTGCTTAAAACTTCCACAAACACTTACCCAATCCCACAGCATCCCAATACAGACATGCTCTACCTGTAGATTTACCACTAATTTTCTTATGTGTACTAGGACAGCTGACTTATTATTCTCAATTTATAGATGCAGGAAATGAGGCGTTAACCACAATGACAATGTTCCACTAAAAAGTATTCCCTATTTGTAGGAAGACCCTTCAACAAGGCACAGTATCTGCTAAAAGAACAATATTTGTTATTGTAAAAGGAAATTATAACTGGCTACATACTTTCGGAGGCAACATAGTAAATCTAGGCTCCAATACTCAAAGCAAATAGTCCTAGAAAATTACTTCCATGTCAGATCCTTTCTTTTACCATTGGTGAAGTGGAGATTTATAAAATGGAAATAATACTTAACTCATAGTGTCATTGAGAAGATTAAAGAGGAATCCTGTCATCAAAATAGTCTAGATCGATCAAAGACTTAAGTATAAAAATTGAAACCATAAATATATTAGAAGAAAACATAGATTTGGTTGGGTTTAGATTTTGTATAATATAGGATGGCGAAGCCTGAAGTCATATAAAAAAGATAAACAAATGTGAGTATATAAATATACAAAACTTCTGTTTGGCTAAATTATATACAATGTCAAACTGGCAAAACAGTTGCAACACATTCAATGGAAGTTTTTCTTAAAATACAAAGAATTTTTATAAATCACTAAGAAAAAATATCAAATTGAATGAAAAAATAGGCTAAGAACATAAAGTGGCAATTCACAAAAAGACCACAAGACATATTAAAAATGCTCCACCTCATTCATATTTAAGGAAAAGCATACAAATTAGAAAAAGTTTTTAAAATTGATATATCAAGTACTAATGGGGATGCATGAGAAAACTTTTTGGAGGGAAGTCTATCAAATATTTAAAAAGGCACATTACATCTCTCTGATATAATGATTCAACCTCAACTTCCAGGAATTAATCTCATATAGATATAGATATATAGACACACACATATATATACATATATATTATATTCACAGTGCAAGACATAGTTGTAAGATTTAAGTTTATCTTTACCACAGAATACTGTGCAATTATTAGAAAAATATAAGGTACGTGTACATATTCTTCTACTGGAAGATGTCCAAGTTATAATGTTAAATGTACAAATAAGATTGCTAAAGAGTTTGTATGGTATAAGCCTATACTTGTGTGTATATTCATATACAATTGTGGTAGGGGTGTGTGTGTGTGTGTAAAATTTTGACAACATTGATCATTGGGGATTGGGACTTGGCTTAGGTGAGGAGTAAGACATTACCTTTCATTTTTCATTTTATACCCTTCCATATACTACAGAGGCCTCACTCACAATGAACTATATATACAACTATCCTCTCTCAGTAAATGAGAAAAATAAAGATAACGAAAAGGAGGAAATATTAGGACATATAAGGGGACTTGACCATTCTGGCATTCATTTAGCAGAGTTCAGGGGATGATCATGACATGAGGGATAGGAATCTACCAATTTCTGAGTTGATCTGAGTTCCTGAGTGCCCCGTGTAGTGTGGACATCTCCCTGGAATGCATGTAATTCTAGTGCATGCAATATATTTTTCTTAAATCATGGCCCTTAAACATAAGCCAACTACTTTATTTAGTTCTTAACTGAAAAACTGGCTATCAATAAACCTGACACTAGGCAATTTTTACCTTATGCACTGAACTTAGAACCTGACCTCTACATATATTTAGCTTCTATTTTTTTTTTTTTACAATGAACATTGCCATAGACTGAATATTTGTATTCTTCCAAAATCCATATGTTGAAACCTAATCCCCAATATAGTGGTAGTTGGAGGTGAGGCCTTTGAGAGGTGATTAGGTTCTCATGAATAGGAATGGTATCTTTACAAAAGAAACCCCATAAAGTTCCATTACCCCTTCCACTACGTGAGGACACAGAGAAAAGGCCATCTATGAACCAGGAAGCTGACTCGCACCAGACACCAAATTGGCTGGCACCTTGATCTTGGACTTACAGACTCTAAAATTGTGAGAAATAAATTTTTGCTGTTTATAAGCCACCAGTCTATAGCATTCTTCCATAGCAGGCCAAATGGACTAAGACAAGCATGTAATACTTTTTAGAATATAACCTAGTTTCTGTAATTTTTTTTGAAAATATTAAAGCAATATGCAAGTATAATTTATTAATTATATGATAATAACAGCAACAACGTCTATTGATATAGACAAATAATTCATTTCTCTGGACGTTTTCCTTATCTACAAAATAAGAAGACTGGAAAATCTAGTCCTTTCAGGCAGAGTAACTTTGGTAGTTTTGCTTGCTTTTTGCTTTGTTTTATTTAGACAAGACAGATATGTGTGTTTAAATGTTAAGGATCCACTAGGTTGTACTCCAAACCAATTAAATCAGAATCTCTGGGGGTGGAACTCAGACATCAATCAGTATTTTATAAAGCCCCTCAGGTGATTCCAATATGGAGCTAGGCTTGAGAATTTCTGATTCTGTAAAGGCACAGATAGTAAATATTTTAGACTTGTAAGCCATACGATCACGGTCACAACTACTCAACTCTATTACAACTACTCAACTTTGATGCTGTAGTGAGAAATCAGTGATAGATTTTACATAATGTGTCCCAATAAAACTTTATTATTAAGATTAACATTTGAATTTCATATAATGTTCTCATGTCACAAAATATTATTCTTCTTTGGATTATTTTCAACCATTTAAAAATGTAAGAACATTTCTTAGCTTGTGGTTTGCCAATCCCTGCTCTAGAGTCTTGGGAAGTGGTTCTTAAAGTGTGGTTTTGGGGCTAGCAGCATCAGCATAAGCTGGGAATTTGTTAGCAATTAAAATTCTCACATCATATCCCAGACCTACCAAATCAGGAACCAGGTATGTGGCTCAGGAATCTGCGTTAACAAGCCTTCTGGGTATTTTCATGTAAGCTAAGGTTTGAGAGCTGCTGCTCTAAATAGGAAGAGAAGAAAACTGACAGCTAAGGCTCCCACAAACATGGCAGTACAGGTAGAGAAATTAGTGCTGGAGGGGAAAGAGTATAGGAAATAAAGAGAAAATGACTATCGGTGCAAATGAGATAATTCTAGAGTGGAGGCTCAGGGTTTCGAGATGAATGCCAGTTGAGTAAGAAGGCCCTACAACACCTTAGAACTTAGAATTCTTTCCCCTTTAGAAACTCTAACAGCTCTTAGACCTTGGAGTAAAAAGCAAACAAACAAGCAAACAACAACAACAATAAAACACCACAACTTGGGTTTAAATTCCTTTTCTATCACTTACCAGCTGAGTGACCTTGGGCAAGTTACATAACCTCTCTCTGCCAGAGTATTCCTCTGGAAAATAAAGATAACAAGCCTACTTTAAAGGGATGTTGTAAGGACTAAAATAAATAAGGTGTGCAAACTGCTTAGCCTAGTACCTGATATATAATAAACTTAATCAGTGGTAGATTTTAGTGTAAAGAAGACTGAAATGATAGAGGTAAGGAGAAAAAAAAAAAGATGATACCATTCCCCTTGACTTACCTCTACCTAGAAAATTTCCCGCACGGTTTTGTAGACCTTCTAGGACTTCCCTGGGACTTCCAATCAGCGTTTAAGAGAATTTTCAGGAAGTTTGCTTATCTCATTAGAACCCTGAATTGATTTAGTATGATTGGCATTTCTTGCCTCTTTCTTGGAGTTCTTCAGAGATAATAATAACTGATTTACAGATTATAAAGCACTTCAGAACTTCTCGGGATTTTCCACCAAAGTGCCCCTAAAGGCTGAAGAGAATGCATTTATTACCCCTGGAGGTATAGGAACAAAATAGAATGTCTCTAACATCTCATTAGTTATCTTAAAAATTCATATAAATGTTAAATTCAACTCAACAGTATCTTTGTATTTATTATGAAGTATTGTTTTATATTACTTACTGACTATTAGATTTAATAAGCCAAGAAGGCTGTGAAATGTTTATCCCATGGCTTTGACAATCCTCTGACATACATACTACTGTATATGCGACAATCCTCTGACATACATACTACTGTATATGCTTAGGGGTGCTCTTGCCTCAGTCAGAAAGTAGAAATAAATCCCATTTGATTCTTGATCCTCACTTCAGCCTTGAAGATATTGTCATCACTCCTTGCATCCAGTGAGGAAAAACAGCAGTGATTAAATGAATTGTTCAGACTTATACAGAAGCTAAGAGGTAGAATTCCAATACCAGACCTTCCAATTCCTAAGTCCAGAGCAAATTTCTCAAGATCCCAGTGCCTGCATAGTGATCCTTAATCATTTCAGAAATAACACTCCATTTATATACAAATATTTTTAATGTCTCACTATCATGATAAAAAATAAGTAATATAGCCTGTATTTACAGAGGATTTAAAAATTCAACATAATACAAGACAAAGAAGAAATAAGTAAAAGAGTTGAAATTTTTTAAAAGTGGAAATGCTCAGGGAAAACGCCACCAATAGCCTAATTAAATGGTCAGGGGCTTGCACCCACATATATAGACAAACATGGGCATACAGAATTGCTTACTCAAACATCTCAAGCATCACTGTTATCAGTGACATAACATTCTGGACTGTTGAAAACTCTTGGTAAAGTTCTGAGTAAAACAATGTTGACAATGGTTGATAGGTTGCTTCTATATCATGGCTACTGTGAATAATGCTGCAGTGAACATGGGACCACAGATATCTATTCAAAATATTTATTTCATTTCTTTTGAATATACATACAGAAGTGAAATTACTGAATCATACAGTGCTTGCATTTTTAATTTTTTGAGGAACCTCTATACTGTTTTCCTTAATGGCTGTACTAATTCACAATTTCATCAACCGTGTACAAGTTTTCCCCTTTTTCCACACCCTCGCTAAAAATTATTTTTGACTTTTTTATAATAACTGTCCTAACAGGTATGAGGTGATTATTTCATTGTGGTTTTGATTTGAATTTCCCTAATGATTAGTGAGCATTTTTTCATATACTGTTGGCCATTTGTAAGTCTTCTTTGGAAAAATTTCTATTTTAGGTCCTTTGCTCATTTTAATCTGGTTAGTTATCTTTTAGATATTGAGTTATTCATTTAAGTTTTATAGTTTTTAGTGTAGAGATCATTCACCTCCTTGGTTAAATTTATTCCTAAACATTTTATTGTTTTTGATGCTATTTAAATAGTATTGATTTCTAAGTTTCTTTTTCAGATATTTTGCTGTTAGTGTGGAGAAATGCTATTGATTTCTCTATGTTGATTTTGTGTCCTGCAACTTTACTAAATTTATTGATTAGATCTAACAGTTTTTTGGTGGGGTCTTTAGGATTTCTTATATATAATATCATGCCATCTGCAAAGAGAGGGAATTTTACCACTTCCCTCCTGATTAAAATTTTTTTTTTCTTACCTAATTGCTTGGGTTAGGTCTTCCAGCACTATACTGATTAGAAATAGCAAGAGTAGGAATGCTTGTCTTGTACCTGATTTTAGAGGAAATGCTTTCAGCTTTTTGCCATTGAATATGTTAGTTGTGGGCTTGTCCTATCTGGCCTTTATTATGTTGAGTCACATTCCCTTTATTTCTAATTAGTTGAGAGTTTTTGTCATGATGGGATATTGAATTTTGTCAGTGATTTCTATGCACCTGTTGAGATGATAATAAAATTTTTCTTTCATTCAATTAGTGTGATGTATCATAATTATTGATTTGTGTCTGCTGAGCTATCCTTGATTCCTGAGGATAAGTCCCACTTGATCATGGTGCATGACCTTTTAATGTGCTGTTGAATTCAGTTTGCTAGCATTTTGTGATGATTTTTGCATCTGTATTCATCAAGGATATTGGCCTATAATTTTCTTTTCTGATAGTGTTCTTGTCTGGCTTTGGTATCAGGATAATACTGGTCTTATAAAATTGGTTTGGAAGTCCTCTTCAATTTTTTGGAAGAGTTGAGAAGAATTGATATTGATTCTTCTTTCAGCATTTGGTATAATTCCCCAGTTATGCTACCTGATACTCAACTTTAGTTTGTTGGGAGATTTCTGATTACTGTTTCAGTTTCCTTGTCTTGTTATTGGTCTTTTCAGATTTTTCTATTTCTTCATGATTGAGTCTTGATAGGTTGTATGTTTCTAGGAATTTATCCATTTCCTCTAGTTTATCCAATTTGCTTGTGCATAATTCTTCATAAGAGTCTCATGATCCTTTGTATTTCTGTGGTATCAGTTGTAAAGACTCTCATTTCATTTTTGATTTTAATTATTTGAATCTTTTTAATTAATTACTTTATCTAAAACTTTGGGGACATCCCTGGTGGCACAGTGGTTAAGAATCTGCCTGCCAATGCAGGGGACACGGGTTCGATCCCTGGTCTGGGAAGATCCCACATGCCACAGAGCAACTAAGCCCGTGTGCCACAACTACTGAGCCTGTGCTCTAGAGCCCGTGAGGCACAACTACTGATCCTGCATGCCACAGCTACTGAAGCCTGTGCACCTAGAGCCTGTGCTCCACAATGAGAAGCCAGAGCAATGAGAAGCCCGTGCACTGCAATGAAGAGTAGCCCCCATTCGCTGCAACTAGAGAAAGCCCATGCACAGTAACGAAGACCCAATGCAGCCAAAAAAAATAATTTATCTTTAATTAAAAACTTTAAATAAATAAATAAATAATAAAAATTTGTCCATTTTGTTTATCTTTTCAAAACAGTAGCTTTAGTTATGTGGATCTTTTCTCTTGTTTTCCTAGTCTCCATTTTATTTCTGCTCTCATATTTGTTATTTCCTTCCTTCTGCTAACTTTGGGCTTAGTTTCTTTTTTTTTTCTAGTTCCTTAAGGTGCAAATTTAAAGTATTTATTAGAGATCCCTAGGCATCTATTGCTAAAAACTTCCCACCTAAAATTACCTTTGCTGTATCCCATAAATTTTGGCATGTTGTGTTTCCATGTTTCCATTTTCATTTGTTTCACAATAATTTTTTATTTCTCTTTTGATTTCTTCTCAGACCTTTTGGTTATTTAATTTCTGCACATTTGCAAATTTTCCTGTTTCTTTCCTATTATTGATTTCTAGTTTCATACACTGTGTTTGGAAAAGATTCTTGATATGATTTCAATCTTCTTAAATTTGTTAAATTTTGTTTTTTGGCCTAACATATGATCTATCCTGAACAATATTCCATATGTGTTAGATAAGAAGGTGCATTCTGCTACTGTTGGATAGAATGTCCTGTATATTTCTGTTGGGTTCATTTTGTCTAATGTGTAGGTCAAATCCAATGTTTCCTTATTGATTTTTTTTTTTTTTTTTTTTTTGTGGTACGCAGGCCTCTCACTGTTGTGGCCTCTCCCATTGCAGAGCACAGGCTCCGGATTCTCAGGCTCAGTGGCCATGGCTCATGGGCCTAACCGCTCCGCGGCATGTGGGATCTTCCCAGACCGGGGCACGAACCCATGTCCCCTGCATCAGCAGGCAGACTCTCAACCACTGTGCCACCAGGGAAGCCCACCTTATTGATTTTATAGCTAGATAATTTATCCATTGTTGAAAGAGAGGCAATGAAGTCCATTACTATTATTGCATTTCTGTTTATTTCCTCCGTCAGACTCTAACATTTACTTTAATATTTACTTTATGTATTTAGATGCACCAATGTTAGGTGCATATATATTTACAACTATTATATCCTCTTCTTGAATTGATCTCTTTATTATTATACAGTAACCTTCTTTGTCTCTTGTTACAGTTTTTGACTTAAAGTCTATTTTGTCTGATATAAGTAGAGCTACCCTTGCTCTCTTTGGGTTTCCATCTGCATGGACTATCTTCATCCATCCCTTCACTTTGAGCCTATGTGTATAAAACTGATATGAGGGCTTCCCTGGTGGGGCAGTGGTTGAGAGTCCTCCTGCCGATGCAGGGG
Source organism: Mesoplodon densirostris (assembly GCF_025265405.1). Lineage (NCBI taxonomy): Eukaryota > Metazoa > Chordata > Mammalia > Artiodactyla > Ziphiidae > Mesoplodon > Mesoplodon densirostris. The sequence goes on along the minus strand of NC_082667.1, from coordinate 48,628,374 downwards.
ACACAGGTTCATGCCCCGGTCCGGGAAGATCCCACATGCCGCGGAGCGGCTGGGCCCGTGAGCCATGGCCACTGAGCCTGCGTGTCCAGAGCCTGTGCTCTGCAACGGGAGAGGCCACAACAGTGAGAGGCCCGCGTACCGCAAAAAAAAAAAAAAAAAAAAAAAAAAACTGATATGAGTTTCTTGTAGGCAGCAGGTTGGGTCTTTCTTGTGTGTGCCTATTCAATCACTCTATGTCTTTTGATTAAAGAATTTAATTCGGGCTTCCCTGGTGGTGCAGTGGTTGAGAGTCCACTTGCCGATGCAGGGGACATGGGTTCGTGCCCTGGTCCGGGAGGATCCCACATGCCGCAGAGCGGCTGGGCCCATGAGCCATGGCTGCTGGGCCTGTGCATCTGGAGCCTGTGCTCTGCAATGGGAGAGGCCACAACAGTGAGAGGCCTGCAAACTGCAAACTGCAAAAAAAAAAAAAAAAAAAAAAAAAGAATTTAATTCATTTACCTTTAAAGTAATTGTTGATAGATAAGGTCTTACTATTGTTGTTTTGTTAATTGTTTTCTGGTTGTTTGGCAGTTCCTTTTTTCCTCTCTTGCTGTCTTCCTTTGTGACTTGATGATTTTCTGAAGTGGTATGTTTTGATTCCTTTCTCTTTCTCTTTTGTGTATCTACTATAGGTTTTTGTCATTTGGTTACCATGAGGCTTAATAAAACATCTTATAGTTATAACAGGCTAGTTTTTTGTTTTTTTGTTTCTGTTATTTTTTTTTTTTTTTTGACTGCACTGCACAGCTTGCAGGATCTTAGTTCCCCAACCAGGGAGTGAACCTGGGCCCCAGCAGTGAGTGAAAGCACTGAGTCCTAAACACTGGACTGCCAGGGAATTCCCATAACAGGCTATTTTATGCTGATAACAATTTAATTTTTATTTCATATAAAAACTCTACTGGTTTATTCCCACCTCCACCCCCACACATTTTATGGTTTTAGATATTGCAGTTGCATCTTTTTATATTGGGTAGCCATTAACAAATTATTGTAGCTATAGATATTTTAATACTTTCTCTTTTAACTTTTATTCTAGAGTTAAAAACGATTTACACATCCCCATTACAGTATTAGAATCTTCTGAACTATATACTACCTTCTGCCAGTGATTTTTTTACTTTCATATATTTTCATGTTACTAATTAGTATCTTTTTATTTCAGCTTAAATAACCCTTTAGCATTTCTTGTAAGGTAAGTATAGTGGTGATGAACTCCCTCAACTTTTGTTTGCCTGGGAAAGTCTTTCTCTCTCCTTAATTTCTGAAGGATAGCTTTGCTGGGTAAAGTAATCTTGGCAATTTTTTTTTCTATCAGTACATTGATTTTTATCATCCCACTCCCTCCTAGCATGAAAAGTTTCTGCTGAAAAATCTTCTAATAATCTTATGGAGGTTCCCTTGTATTAGCTGAGTCTCTTTCCTCTTGCTGATTTTAAACATTTCTCTGTCTTTAATTTTTGACAGTTGGATTATATGTGTTTTGGTGAAGACTTCTTTGGGTTGAACCTTTTGGAGACTTCTGAGCTTCATATACCTGGATGTCCTATTGCTCCCCAGATTTGGGAAGTTTTCAGCCATTAATTCTTTAAATAAGCTTTCTGCCACTTTCTTTCTCTTTGTCTGCTATTCCTATAATGTGTAGATTGGTCCTCTTTATAGTATCCTATAACTGATGGCTGCCCTAACCCTCTTTCTTCCTCCTGTTACAAAGGGAGTGTCACTTTTTCTACATGAGGTCATTGCCTCCAAGTGCACTCTGTATCCTAATCTTCCCCCTCTTTCAGAAGCACCAGCAAATATTCTTCTCTGTTCAGTTCTACGCCCTTCTTTCTACTTCTTCATGAAAATTTAAATATAGTCAAGTGTTCCCCATCTTAAAAGAAAATTAAAGGAAAAAAAATGATTAAAAAAATTAAAGGAAAAACTACTTCTCCTAATCACAATTCCATATCAAGCTACTGTCTTGTCTCTTTCCTTTGCACACAACTTGTTTAGGAAAGCCAGCACCTCATTTTCTGTCCCTTTCATTGCTTTCCACACCAACTCTGACTCCTTAATATACTGGCTTATGCCCTCACCACTCCATGAAAACAGACATCATAACCAATATATCACTCATCCAATATCACTTCTCTAACTCACCCTACCAGACTTCTTAGCTGATTCCAAACAGTTGAGCTCTCTCTCTTCTTGAAACACTCTGACCCCCTTGGCTTATGTCCTCACTTTGTCTACTCATTTCAAATTTTCAGTCTCTTTACTGGCTCTTCACTTAGTATCATACTTTTATATGCCTGATTCAGACCTAGGTCCTCCTGGTTTTTCATTCTACACCTTTTTCTTAGGCTTCCTTTTTCATTTCCATGACATTTATTACCACTCCTATAACAATAACTTCCAAATATTTTTCTAATGCACATCTCTTCTCTGAGCTCCAGATCCATTTATCCAACTGCCTGTTGAGTAGTTGAATGTTATTTGCACCTTGAACTCATTATGGTCACAATTAAGCTTTGAATTTCTCCTTGAAATTTCATCCTCCTCCATTTTTTCTATTTTAATATTGAATGATACTTCTCTCCACCCAGTTTCATAAGTCAGAAATCCAGCAGTCATTCTTGATAATCTCTTTTCTACCCTTGCAACAGCCAGCCAATGTTCAAGTACTACTAATTCTCTAAAATATTTCTAGAACCTATACTGCTTTCTTCATCCCCATAGTAATAATCTATATTCTTACATAGGTTACTTCAGGAGTCTCCTAAATGTTTCCCTCACATATATTCTTGACCCCTCTAATCCACTTTTGACCTAGAACTCTGAAAGTGAATGTTTCTAAACATAAATCTGAATCATACCACTCTCTGTTATACACAAGCTTTACTGGCTTCCCAGTGTTGTTTAAATACAGTCCAAAATAATTAACAAAATCTTCAAGGTCCTGTATGGTATGAACCTTACTTGATTTGGAACCAGTTTCTACTTCATATTCCATGCTCCAGTCACAATGAACTTGTTTCAATTCCTAGAAGATGGCATGCCTCCCTCATAGCTGCTTTTCCATATGTTTAGAATAGCAGTTCTCAACCAGAGATGATTTTTGCCCCCACTCCAAGGACATCTTGTTATCATAACTCATGGGGGGGGCAGTTATTGCTATCTAATAGGTAGAGGTCAGCAATGCTGCTAAACCTCCCACAATGTTGAGATTGAAAAATCACTTGTCTGGAAGGCTTTCCCTTCTACTTCTACCCACATGACCCCAATGTCTAGCTGAAACATACTTGCCTATCCTCTCTCAGCTTAGATGGCCTATATTCAGAGCAACCCTTCCCTGACTTTTGTCCACTTGCTATATATGTTTACTCCATTTTTCTTTACTATTGCAGCCTTACTATAATTTAGAACTAGCTCCTTATTCAGTTAATGTGTGATTTCCTTGCCAGATTTTAAGCTCTATGAAGTTAGGAAATGTCTTCAACATGGTATACTTGTCACTTAGCTAGACACTCAAAATAATTATTAAACAAGAAAACAAGTGGATGAATAAATAAATCTATTGTGTAAAGATAAAGACTGTTAGGCTTAGAACCCAAAATAGGGGTTCCTGGCATTACTTCCATTAATTAGATGTGTCCCTGAACAGTTCCCTTAGCCTTTCATTTGGCCTCATTTTAAAATGTGTAAAATAGTCATAGTAATTCCTACTACAAATATTTTGAGGATTAAGTATTTTAATAAATTTAAAGTATTTTGCAGCACTACTAGATATTATATGATAGAGTGGGAATTGGTAGAAGTCCATGGGAGGGAATAATACAAATGAAAGCCTTAAATACACATATCTTTTTACTTGAAAATTTCACTTACAGGAACTTATGATAAAGAAATTATTAATCAAAGATTTAGCTCATGGATTTTCATCATTAGTTAAATAGATCAATGTAAAGTATGAATATTTTAAAATATAATGGAGTGTATCTGATAAGGAAGATAAGTATTATATGTTCAATAAATTACACTATTTGGAAAAATCATTATACATATATTCTATATACATATTTCATACACATGTACACACATGTATATACATGGATACATAGAAAAATATCTAAATAACAAAATACTGGCAGTAGTTATCTTAAAATCATGGGATTATGGTAGCTATAATCTTCTCTCTTTTGAGTATCTGAATTTCCTAATTTTTCTGTAATGAGCATGACTTTCAAGATTAAAAAAATAAACATGAGGAAAAGTACGTCTTAGTTATAAAGGGACTGTAAGAAGTTGCTGTGTTATAAAGAATAAGATATAGTCCTTGTCTTCTAGAGCTTTTTTAAATTAATTACAATATTAAAATACCTACCTAGATAACTGATAAGGAAAAAGGTAAGAGCAGGATAGATCATGATCAAGCAACTTAATGAGCACTTACTACATTCTAGTGTTTCCATGCATAAACTTATGAAGTCTGCAAAACAACTCCATTAGATAGGTTTCAACATATCCATTTAGTGGGTAAAGAAAATGAGGCCCCTAGGGGTTAAACAAATTGCAAGGTCATACAGGAAAAAAAATAATTTACTAATGAAATTCAAACTAAAGTCTTTCTAGCTTCAATTAAAACCAAGGAGCAACCTGTGGGGGCCTCCCTGGTACAAAAGCTCCTCTGTGTTCCCAATTCCTTGTTTGTAGAAAAGGCTTTGGTCTCCTAGGCTTTCCCTGAATTGCAAAGAACAGACTCAAGCAGTTACTAATTCAAGAAGTGAGGGAATGCAGAAACAAAGGAAAAGCAGTCAAAAAATAGTTGGGTGATAAAACAGAGTCCTAGTTCCTCCTCAAGGAATATACATAACAATCTGACACTTATCTTTGAGTTGTTTCACAGGAACTAAGACCCCCCACCCAAGGGGAAGATGGTGACTACATGCTGAGCAGAGACCCCAGACTGGTTGGAATCAGAAGGTTAATGATTAAGATTCCTGAAACTCTATCCTGTTACCTCACCACCTACCAATCAGAAGAAAGTCATTTACCCTGAAGTGTTAACCTCAAGATTGCCTTTGAGTTCCGATCTTTTGAGCATGAGTTGCCCGCTCTCCTTGCTGGGCCCTGCAATAAACACTGTATTTTCCTTCACCACAGCCCAGTGTCAGTAAATTGGCTTTGCTGCATGGTGAATGGACCCAAGTTCAGTTCAGTATCAAAAAGTTACTTTCCACTAGGCACTTATGAGAGATACATTGAGTCAAGTGGTAAATCAGAGAAGGAGTGCTTACTTGACAGTGAGAGGCCAAAGGAAGAGCATATAGAGGAGTTAACACTTCAGCTAGCTCTGGAGGATGACTGGGATTTTAATAACTAATGATGGAGGAAAAGGCATGAGGAAAAGCATTTCTGGCCAAGGGAACACTGTGAGCAAAAGTGAGAGGTAAATGCACAGTTCATGTAATTTATTTAGGGGTTGGTAGGCAGACTGGTTTGGCTAGAATAGGTTAGAGACAGCAATTTTATTTAATCAGTGAAGAAACTTGACATTTATGTAGTAGAGCAACGGAAACAAAAGTGAGGTTAGAATATTAAAAATCAATATTATCATCACTTATTAGAAATATAAGACTAGTTTTAAAAGTACAGTGAATGACTGATAATAGATCAGTCTTTGTAATGTCTTGTGTTCTTGGAAACAGAGAAACTTAGAGGTAGAAGGGGCCTTGGAAAGTACCTGGTAGAATCCCTTCATTTTATAGATGAGAAAACTCTATCCAGAGAAAGGAAATTAGTTGTCCAAAGTCATAAAACTTGACTATAATCCAGGTCTCCTGAGTCTCAACTATGTGCTTAGTTCTAAGAAAAGGCAGCACCAAATAGTGTGTGTTGCTCCTAACAGCTCTATCAAGTATGATCACTATTTTACACCAGCAGTTACGGAGGTTCAGAAAAATTAAGTTCCTTGTACAACATTATAAATCAAAAGCTTACCTCACTCAGGAACTCGTGATCTTCCTATGAATAGTGATATTGCCTAATCCTGCAATTGTGTTCACAGTATCTAGTACAAGGTTCATAAATAGCCAACATTAATCAATCAAATATCAACCATTATTTATTATTCATGACAAAGATTATAAATACAGATTTATGGACATAGAACACTAAGGGACTACAGCAGGGAAAATAATTAAGAAAGTCATAAATTAACCATTTTATTACATACCAATTCTAAATATGGCTTGTTTTGCTAAGAGTTTTACCTTGATTATAGATCACTAGCTACTACTAATAAATTAAACTGCTTCGAATTTGAAAGTCTTACATTTCATACCAGATACAAATTCAGCCAACAGACCCCTATGGGCAACATTTTGTCTTGTAAAGACATACCGATTTACTTAAATTACTAATTAATTAGACTTTAAAACTAGAATATGATCAGAATTAAAGTTCATAAATGTGTTAAGTCTTCTTCCTCTGGCAAAATGCACATGGAAGAGTTCAAAACTGGTCACATCTACAGCTGCTACCTCGTTCTCGAAACCGCCAACCATCCTTCCTAATTTGGGCCAGGGGTGTCTAAGTGTGAGTAGACAGGAAATAAGAGTAACAAGGTTATTAGGGCAATGTTTCGTGTTATGTAAGAAAATCTGGCTAATGAACAATTTATCTAAAATCCAAGCCCTTTGTACGTGTGTGCACTTTTGCATCTCTCAAAGTACCCACAAAATAAAATTAAACATACTCAAAATTATTGCTGCATGGTAGGTTTGTAGATAAACAGGCTAAAATTTCCTTTAAGTGTTTAAAGGGAGATAAGTTAGAATGACTCACAAGATATAAAATGATGCAATTATCTGCAAATGATGCAAATTTAATAAATAATTATTAAAAATACAAAATTATATTGGAAGTGATCTTAGACAACCTTGATAAATTGTCCTTAAAACTCCCCAAAGATATTAAAATAAGTTAGCAATTCAATATAAGATACTGAATATACAATTGGACAATGGCCAGACTATATATGACAATAGATCTTTGAGCCACAACCTCTGCATCAACTGACCTGAAATGGCCAGGACTTCATCAAGGACTGACAGCTTCCCTAATTTTTGCTGTTATTTCCAACTCAGACCAGAAAAAGCCAAATATTCACCCCAATCACATAGAATGCCCTGTATCTCGAGTCTCCCCATGCCAACAAGCTCCAATCAGAGCAGATCTGAAGCCATACTTTTTTCCCACTATGAAAAACTCCTTTTGAGTTTCTGTTAAACAAACCCAATGATGGTGACTGACTCTCTTGCTATATAGCAAGCACTGAATAAATTATTCTCTGCTTATTCTCATTTGGGCAGCCTTTATTTATTTCCACAAACATTTGCAGAAAATGGGGGTTAGTTTTATGTAGGATGACCATTTGTCCCAATTTACCAGGATTAGCACTGGGTTTTGTCCCCTTTGTCCCAGTATAATTAATAGCACCTCTTTTTATGCTCAAAAGTGTCCTTATTTGAAGAATAAATTACTTGGATACCCTGAATCTAGGCAAATTGTTCATTAGACAAAGGTGTTAACAGGCAAATGGTGTTAGGTAACTTGACCTAGAACAATGGCAGGTGACGAGGAAAAGTGGACAGGCCATTGGAAAATTTAGTCTGTTATAAAATCAACTAGCAAGTTAGGGGGAGAGGAGTTTCTTACCTACTATATCCAGTTTTCTTTGATGAGATTTCCAGCTTTAGTAAAAGGGAGATGGGACTTTAAGAGGTGTCCTCTATTCCCCTCGAGGCATTCCTGCCACCCCTGCAGGATGATGCAAGTGTTGCCATGGCAAATACTTCTCCCACGCTGCTGGAAGACCTTCCTATTGCAGGCTAACTTCTGTTCTATTCTGTTTACATTTCCCTCTTTCTCTCTCTCTGCTACATAGTAAGTCACCCTGAGTCTAGATTTCAGAGTATAACTTTCTCTCCAGTTTCTTTTCTTTGAAAGCAGTTTGCTGTCTGCCTGCTTTTCTGCAACCTACTGTGTATGTCCAGATATGAACCTTAATGGCAGGGATGCAGAAAAACGTGGCAGACAGGAGACATGACCAAAGAAAGCAAGGGCAAGCCTACAGCGAGTCAGCTGAAAGTAAGAATTCTTCCACTTGCTGGTCTCAAATGTTCTGTTTTCAAATGAAAATAGGAAGTATTGTAATCTACCTGGCTAACTTGTATAAATACATGGCTTTTCCCTAAAGAGAAGCATGTTTGTGGGCAGAGTAATATAGACTCAAGGGTTTTGCAGCCAGAGACACCTCAGCTTAAATCTGTAAGGTCCATTATGGTAAGGATCATTTCTCTTTTGCCCACTACTATAAACTAAGGCTGGAACTTGGCAGGTACAAAATATACTTTTGTTCCCTGAATGTGTGATTGACTCAGAAGCCACCAGTTACAAGTACTATGACCTTGGTAGGTTATATAATTTCTCTGAGCCTCAATGTCCTCATGTGTAAAATAAGAAAAATAAAGCCACTTCATAGGATTTCTGTGAAATTTAAATGAAATAAGGTATGAAAAATACCTAGCAGATGCCTGACATGTAGTACATATTTGATAAATTGTCACTGCAATTGTTCTTGTTTCTGTAGCTGCTACTCAAGAGGTCATGTTTAGGAGGGTTATAATGAATAGACCTTTTAGTAAATGCTTCCAACAATGTATTCTGATTATTATATGTGGTTGACTCTCAAACAGACTACAGCCTGCTTAACTGTCACTCAAATTTATGCATTTTTAAAGTTTGGAGCATCTGCACAGTGCTAAGAATATTCTTCACCTCTGCTAGATTTCATACTACTTTTTCAATGTTCTAACAACTCCTAATTATGAGAAGATTAATTTAAAAAATCTTTTGGCTGTCTGTGGGCATTGCCTGATTCCAAACCCTAGTCAGAGCAAATATGGCTATTTCAGTCTCATTACTAGAAAAGTAATATAAGTATCTTTTGAAAATAGATATAACACAGATCTCCTGTTCTTCCTAACTTATACAGTGACAAAAATCGTGAATGATAAATAGACTTCCTGAAAGAGGGAGGCTAATTTAAAATATTCATGCACATATGCAGATATAAATCTGTATGCATTCATTAACAAAGATTTATAGAGCACCTACTAAGTGCTCTTTCTGCCAGACACTATAGTAGGTATTGAGTATACAGAGTGAACAAAATGGACATCTTCCTTCCTTTGTGGAGTCACTTTCTTTGTTCTTGCGCCCGTATCGGTATTCATTAACACACACACACATACACCCCTCCTATGAGCCCATATGCCTGTGTGTGTGTGTGTGTGTGTGTGTGTGTGTGTGTGTGTGTATATATATATATATATATAATATACTTATAAATATGCCCCCAAAGCCAGGCCTATAAAACATCAATTCTCAGGAAAGTTTGGGGTGGGCGATAAACTGCATATTACTGAAAGAAAAGGTTGGGTTTAGTCACTTTGGGGCTTTACCTCTACATCCTTATGTGTTTAATTATTTACTTCAAATCTATTTTTATCTTGCCGTGTTCCAGAGAGTACTGTGGTGGTCTCTACTAGGTGACAATGGGTTCTCCAGTTCTGTTTGGGCAGGGGGTCCTGAAGGACAGCCTGGTCATGAATAGGCTTGCTGCTCAGCTTGTCTTTGCCAGAAGCACATTTGTGTTAAAGCTTGCACACACAATCAGAAAATAACTGACACTTGAAAACCTATGCTTCTATTTACACTGCAAGGCTCCTTTACCACTTAACAAGGCCTCACTATATGCTAGGAACCATACTGAGAGGTTTTAAAGCATTATCTCTAATCCTTACCACAGCTTAATGTGGTAAGAATTATCTCTGCTTTAAATATGAGAAATGAAGTTTGCATGATCTCAAACTCATGATACACAGCATTAAAAGTTTGAACTTCACAATTCAGAGCACATGTTTATGTTCAGGATCATAGTGTTTTACAGTGATTTTGTGAGGAGTAAATGAAATAGTAAACACTCGGTATATGTTTGTAAGCAAGGAAGGTCCTAATTATTAAGCTTGGAGCATAAATAGAAATCAAATGTTTGATTTGCTTGTTATTCTTCCCTGTTATAAATACTGACCAGCATTCGATTTTTAGCTACGCATAAGTCCTCATGTATGGAAGCATGGCTTTGAAAGGTATATATATTATATATTTATAATCATGTGTAATTCTTTTAGTTTGCATAACGAAGACAATAAAGGACATACAAAAATATATGTGACTCATTTTTAAAAACGCATAAACATAGGCAGGTCATTCTGAAATGTACAGAGGCACTAAATGAATATATATAGAAATCCACTTTTATGCTTCCTGCATTTAAAACTTTATGAGTTAAGTATTACTGCTCTATCTCTTGAAAATGCTTGACTGAGCTTCACTTATTGGGAAGCCAATCACTAAAGGCATGAATTTAAGAAACTTCATAATTATAAATTTTCTCTCAAGCATTCCTCACCCATAGGTGGTAACCTTAAAAAGCTTCTAATGTGTCTTTTTGGAATGAACAATTTAACAATTAAATGCTTTTACTCTTCTCTCAGGGTAGCAGTACAATTATGTTTACTTCTTCCCCAATGTACTTTTTATCAGCTATTAAATATCTAGAATTCTAGAGTCTAAGAGGTAAAGCACATTACCATCTCTAAAGGGTTCATTAGCATGACCATTTCTTGGTTCTTAAGAGTAAATCCAGAACTTCATTTAATTCCAAATTTCACCAAGAGTTATGTGCTGCAGTATGGTGTAAAAAGGACTGGTCACAAAGTCAGGGATTTGTGGCTACATCTCTATCTTCAATTTGCTTAGATGTAAAATAAATAATGGTGATTGGGGAATGGAGATGAAAAATAGACGAGCTAATATTTAAGGTCCTTATCAAACACAAGATTTTATGTTTATACATTAACAGTCCCAGAGTCACATAGCTGAAAGGTCACGTTGAGAGTTATACACTCTGTCCCTACAACCTGAATGAAACTAATTCAGACCTAAAGGTAATTTTCCCACTTGCCTTTACAACCTATTCTAAATTTTAAAGTCAGTAGTCTCCAACACCCTCCATGAGCTGAGCCTTTTCACCCGCTCCAACTTTATTTCTTACCAGTCTCCTAAAGTGCTTTTTGTTCTAGGAGATTAATCTCCTCACTTTATTCATTCCACGTTGTAGACTGGATGTCATGAAACTCCCCACTCCCGCGCCATCTCTCCTGCTACTACCTTAACTTAGATCGTCATAATTCTTTCTTGAACCATTATAATGTCATACTGGTCTTCCTGGCTATAGCCTCATACCATTCCCTATATCTTTACATTGACTCCACAATTATCTCTTTAAAGGAACAAATCTGCTCATGCCATTTTTTGAAGGAGGGTTTGGAGGAATTCTATAGTTACCTGTCATCTGTTATATATAATCCAAATGTTTTCTAGGTCTTGACTTATCCACCCCACCCACTATTATTGAGTTGGCCAAAAAGGTCCATAAGATATGATGGGAAAGCCCGAACGAACTTTCTGGCCAACCCAATATTTTTCTAGCTATATTGTCTGCTAAGTACCTAATGCCACAGTCACGCTATAGTTTTCCATGTGTAGCTGTCTATTTCTAGAATACACTTCCCTCCTTTTTTTTATCTAGCCAACTCCTTCTCTTTCCTTCCCTACTATGCCTTACTGGGGAAGTTATTGGGGATTAGCCAGAAAGAGTGTAGACTATTCATCTCAGTTCATCCACGTTTTAGCTTTGTGACCATGGACAATTTGTTTAATCTCTCTGAATCTTATTTCCCTCATCAATAAAATGGAAATAATGATCCCTAATTTGCAGGGCAGTTGTGAATATTAAGTGGAATAATACAAATTTAGCACCTGGCATGATGTAATTGTTCTCTCTTTAATCATACTCCATTCTAATTTACTTTCCACACTGCAGACAATCGGAACTAATCATATCACTCTTTTCTTAAAGTCCTTCAATAGTTTCCTATTTCCATAGCTTATAAGACTCTCCCTTGTTTTCTAATACAGCCTTATTTCTCACCACTGCCCTTCTTCAATGCTATGCTCCAGCCAACTGAAGTGCTTCAAGTTCCTCAACTCTACCAAATTCTCTCTTACCTCTAGGCCTTAGCATATACAGTTTCCTCTTCCACGAACACATGCTTCCAATCTGTCTCTCTTCAGATATATCCTGTATGAACTATTATCCCACTTTCCTTTCTGTTTGATTTTATTGCTCTTTTCCTTTCTATGAGGGTTACAGTCTATGTCAGTCTTGATCATTGTGAATCTCCAGTGCCCTACAAAGTTATTATCTACAATCCTGTACCTACTCTAACCCTACCCTTCCTGAAAGAACCACCTCAAGTCCCACCTAGGACCTCTACACTGACATCTACTTTTTCTATTATCTAGATGCTTTCACCAGCTGGGCCATAACACAGTGTCTTCCCTGAGGAAACAGCAATATGAGTTGTAAAAATGAGGAAATCAAGGAAGAATAGTCAGGGGAGGCATCTTAGAGGGGAAAAAACTCAGACCTGGACATTGAAGATGAGTGGAATTAAGCAAAGTAGAGAAGATTGTCCAGCTAAAGTAAATAGGACAAAGAATGATGATTCTTTTCCTCATTCAATAGATCTTTATTAAGCACTTATTCTGTGCAAGGCCCTGTGCTAGCAGCATACCATACACTAGGTTTGGTGAAGGGATAGGCTTTATTGAGCAGAAGTTTTGGACAGGAATTAAGATAGAACAGGTTTGGGTGGGGCCTGATTACAGGTAGCCATAATCCCACCAGACATTGGTATGATACTACTCCAAGCACTGGGGCTCCCACTTGACCTTTGTGATGCTTTACTCATTTCTCTCATTTATTAGCTATTTCCTCACTAGACTCCTAGCTCCATGTGGATTGAGATTTTTTTTTTTTTTTGGCCTATTTACTACTGTATCTCTAGCACTTGGAATATTATCAAGCACAGGGCAGGCAACTGAGAAATGTATGCTATGCACTATGCTAAGCCTATCTGCCCCACTGCATAAAAATGTATTAGTTGATATGTTTGTGTTCTCCTCTACAAAAGGATTGGTAACCTTTTTCCATATAGGGTCAGTTAGTAAATATTTTTGGTTTTGCAGGCCACATGATCCCTGTTGCAACTAGTCGATTCTGCTATTGAATTAGACAACAGTCATAGAAAATATGTAAATGAATGAGCATGGCTATATTTCAATAAAGCTGTCTTTACAAAAACAAGTGACAGGTTGGATTTGGTCTATGCACCATAGTTTGCTGACCCTTATACTAGGCTATAAGCTCCTTGAGGGAAGGAAATTACTCATTTTGTATTGAAGTAGTTGCCTAATGCCTGGTGCATAGCAAGTGCTCAATAATAACATCTTTGAGTATTTACTGTGTTCCAATCACTGTTCTAAATATTTCAAAAGTACTAATACATTTAATCCTCATAACAACTCTTGATCTTATTCTTATTTCACGATGAGAAAACTTTGTCCCAGGTAGGATAAGTAACTGGCCCAACATTACATGGTTGGCATGTGGCAGGACTGGAATTTTGACAGCTGGGCCCCTGAATCTGTATTAATCATAATACTATACAGTCTCTCAATAAATTGGAATAAGCAGAGGATTTTAGACTTCATGCAATAGGGAAGTTCTTCTCAAGGTTTTTTAGGAAATAGAGCACTTGGAAGAACTAATACTATCGTATATTAAATTTCATAAAACAGATTCCACAAAACTACCAACAGAAATCAAGACTACGATACATGTGGACAAAAAGAATCACTGATGCAAATACCTCTTACTCCCCCTACAAATGAAGCTGCTAAATTGAGCTTGGTTGTTTCTAGAGTTTGTGAATATTTGCTACTTCTATGTTTGTTTGGTCATCTGCCAGAACTCTACTAGCTCACAGAGTGCCAAAGATTTAAGAAATATTGATAGAAGAATAACATAAATGGGCACATTACATCCATTAGTTTGGTTTGCCAGTTGGTAAAAGACACTATTTGACCTTGGTGGAAATAAAGTTTAGAAATATCTGAAATTTAATTCTGAGGTTCTGAAAAGGAACACAGCAGGAGAACCCTTAACAGGGAATGGGAGGCAGTATATGCTTCCAGGAGAAGAGGAGCCAGTGAGGAAGACCTGAAAACACACAGCCAGGCAACAGCCTGTCGTTGAGGACCCCAGATAGCTCTTAATACCATTTATCTATATGGTTCTCCCTGTTATGCCTGATAAATGATTTTAGAATCCCAGACACTTCACTTGAGGTCTGACTCTGGTAATAATCTCAAGCAGAGCAAAAAGCTGAACAATGTTCCTGAAAAGCAACATAGGTGGATGCTTGTATAGAAAGCTCAAGTAGCAAGCTTTTCATGAGGGAGGAAATTCCAAATGGAAAAACTAAGAAAGAAGCTCACACTTACAGAGGATTTAGGCTAAGAATTACATTGGTATTGTTAGCCTTGTTTTTACAGAAGAGGAGACTGAAGCTCATTAAGTACATGTAAATTATTCACAGTTCTGCCAGTAGGAAACAGAACAGCTTAGACATGAACCCAGGTCAAATTTAAACACAAGTGGATTAGACACCAATGTCCATTGACTTTTTCCCTCTACCAAAATGAGTCTTGACCAACCTCACAAGCTAAACCTATATCATAATCTTGCCTCTGTTTTCAACTTTCTAGGACATAATTTGGCTTTTCTGTGTTTCTAGCTCTTTGTTTCTAAAATAGGAAGAGTAACATTGGTCCTTTGTTACTGGTATGTACTAAAGGAGGAAACATAACTCAGAGAATCAGTTATAACTCAGCCTAAAAGGGACTTTGCAACACAATTTTCCAACCAATAGATAAGGAAGATGAGGACTAGATAGGTTATTTAACTCACCTAAAGTGACATGCTATTATATGCAGTATATGATTCTAAAATAGTAAAATTTCAAGAGTTGTTTTTTTCCCTGAAAATGTAAAAGACAATACTCTTCAGAAAGGCAAAGTCTAAAATCAGTTGCATTTCAAACCAGTGGCTCAAGAAAATAAGGGATCTTTTCATGTATCTTTATACTAAAGTGCGGATATTAATTTTCCTCTTTTAAATATATTAACAGCCAACATCCATTGATTGAACATGTGGCAAGTACTCTCCTAAACTCTTTATATGAATTAACCAATTTTACCCTCACAACTCTAAGGGAGAGATGGAATTAGGATTTCTATTTTATGGATGAAGAACACAAAAACAGAAAGATTAAGTACTTGCCCAGGTTCAGACAGGACAGGATACAAGTCTAGGCTTCCTAGCTCCAAAATCTGTGCTCTTAACCGCTACACTATATTATCTCAATAGTATGCTACATCCTCAGTATATTTTGCCATATCGTTACGTGTTTGATAATTATAATTTCATGACTGTAAATTGCATTCATTTTCTTACCTCATTTATTAGCATTTCTATATAATTTACTCTATATTATATGTGATATTTAAAAATAAAGTAGTGCTTTATAAAACAAAAAAGCATTTCTATAGTCCACTTTTCAGTAATTTGTATAGGGTCACCTCACATACTTTTATTCTAAGCTGATTTCTTCAGCCTTAGAAGGCAGAGGTCAACTTCTTTGAAGTCTAACTCAAATGCCACCTCCTCTTTAAAATTTTCCTCACCCTCTCTGGCAAAATGGGTCACTCTCTCCTCTGTACTCCCACGGAGTTATATTCTTTCATTACCTTGAGTTGTTTACATATCTGTCTGTTCACATTACAAAAGGGTCTTAGTACCTTGCATGTAGCAACAGGACTGGCAGAAAGTTGGTGTTCTGAATATATACATTATTAGTTATGAAAAATATGTAAAGATTAGCAATTAAGACCTATGTTGTTATGGTATGACTTCTGTGTACATCTCTAAAAAGCCGCATATCGGCAAGAAGAAGCATACTTACTAGACTTTGGTGCTTAATTTCCTAGGTGGACCCATGAACCCCAGATAACATGCTTGTGCATAGGGAGGCAACAGAGTTTAGGTTTTAAAATGAGACTAATTTGTGCTTGAGTCCCAGTGGCTACCTGGTAGATGCTGATATACTAGTAGTACCCTTATTACTGGGGTGTTGTAAAAAATGAATTTTTAAAATGTGTTATTTTTTTAATATTGAGTCTGAAGCATCAACTGTACTCAACATACATTAGTAGTTATTAATATTAGGCCTGCTCTCTGGAAAAATTATGCTTTGGACCTTTTCACATCCTTTTCACTGGCCTTTTATTCATTTCCTCTTCCCCATCCCAATGATTTTTTTTTTTTTTTGCGGTACGCGGGCCTTCCACTGCTGTGGCCTCTCCTGCTGCGGAGCACAGGCTCCGGACGCGCAGGCTCAGTGGCCATGGCTCACAGGCCTAGCTGCTCCGCGGCATGTGGGATCTTCCCGCACTGGGGCACGAACCCATGTCCCCTGCATCGGCAGGTGGACTCTCAACCACTGCGCCACCAGGGAAGCCCCTCCCAATGAGTTTTAATTCTCCATTATCAAGCCCAAGTTCATTAATCAGCCAAAGAGCCCATAGGAACAAATTCTGGAGAGAAGTAGTAGTTGGAGAGTCCTTGAATCACATCCTCCGGGAAGATACTTATATTATTGACATGGAAAACAAGCTCTGTGATCATGTAACACTTGTTAACTGTAGAATCCTGTATGAACCCACAGCATTTATTTAGCTCCATTGGTTAAAAACTCTTTTTTGGAATCTAGGGCTTCCAAATTTGCCTCTGGGTTGTTTGTGCTTGGCTCCAGCAAAAGACTAAGCAAACATTAAGCTAATAAGCTGTGATCTTTCAATCACCATTATTTCCAGCCCCCAAAGTTAGCTGAGTATGAAGCCAGAAAGACACAGATGTGTCTTAGAGGAAGTAGGAATTCCATGTCAATAAAACACTTGGGTAACGCAACATGGAGTGAACTCCAGTGAGAGTTGTCTTTTGCAAGCTCTGGCTGGCTATTTGAATTGAATGTCTTTAAAGGGCTCTGCCTTGCCTACAAAATTCCAGGGGCCAATATATAGGTTTTGGAGGCTCAGTATTCTTAGCTAAAGAAACTTTATACTGCTTGTCCACTTCAAACCTTGACAATTCCCCCAAAACATGCATGGTCCTTCATAACTGACCACATACCCAAGCTCCAAGCACTGGTCTCCAAGGCACAGGCTCTAGTAGCTGCTCTAGCCCTTTCAAGGTGGGCTTCAGTAGTTACAGCACACAGGCTCAGTAGTTGTGGCATGCAGGCGCTAGAGCATGCAGGCTTCAGTAGTTGTGGCGTGCGGGCTCTAGAGTGCAGGTTCGGTAGTTGTTGCGCACGGGCTTAGTTGCTCCATGGCATGTGAGATCTTCCCAGACCAGGGATCAAACCCATGTCCCCTGCATTGGCAGGCAGATTCCCAACCACTACACCACCAGGGAAGTCCCTCCTTAGGCATGCTTTTGATACTTGACTTTTAGCCAGAACTACAGGTAAGAGGCACCTACTTATCACATTGGCTCCTGCTTCTGAGCCTGGCTTGTCAGACAGCCTCTCCACCAGAGACAAGATTATATATAGAGCCTGACTTTGCTTAAATGCTTAGAAACTTTTGCTTCACAGATGCAAATGATGGATTCTAAATGAATCAAGGGTCTATGTCTATTTCTATTCCTAGGGTTCCATGAGCTTTGAGGCTTTATACAGAATCTTAATGGTGATTGCTTTTGGGTAATATTCCCTCTCAGGGATCTATAAAGCTCTATAATATTAAAACTTTACAAAGAAGAATTCAAAGCAATGAATGTGTAATAATCACTTAATACTCAACTAGATGTTCTAGGGAAGGAGGTTTATAGAGGAGGAATAGAAAATGGGACCCTGCCATTTAACAGCATATAATTTACTTGGATGAAAGGACATGCATCTGTAGTACTTTGCTAATTATTTATCTTTGATCAGTTTCTCCAAGAAGACTATGAATTATTGAGTACACAGCTTGGGTCTTTTTCACCTACAGATTCATAGAACTTAGCACAGTGCCTGGTACCATATTTGTTAAATAAAGGAATAAATGATTATAAAATCTATAGTAATATGGTATAAATTAGAGGCAAACATAATATACCTATGGATGCTCAGAGCAGGGAGACGATGATATTACTCAGTGGTCCAGAAAAGAGTCACAGAAAAAGGAGAACTTGATCAACATGTGGAAGAAATGCTTGTGCATATAGAAAAATATGGGGAAAATGTTCTCTTGAGTATCGGAGAAACAGGGAGAAAAAGAAGGAACATGGATCATTGCAGCATTATCTGCAATAGCCAAGACATGGAAGCAACCTAAATGTCCATGGATGAATGAATGGATAAAGAAAATGTGATATGTATGTATATATATATATATATATATATATATATATATATATATACATGAGCATGAATTTTATATATATATATTATATTATATAAATGTGGCATCTAAAAAAGACACAAAAAAACAAACTTGTAGATACAGAGAATGGATTGATGGTTGCCAGAGGTGGGGGGCGAGAGGGGTAAAGGTGGTCAAAAAGTACAAACTTCCAGTTACAAAATAAATAAGTCATGGGGATATAATGTACAGCATGGTGACTATAGTTAATAATGCTGTATTGCATATTTGAAAGTTGCTGAGAGAGTAGATCTCAAAAGTTCTCATTACAAGAAAAAAAAACTGTAACTACATGGGGTGACAAATGTTAACCAGACTTACTGTGGTGATCATTTCACAATATATACAAACATTGAATCATTATGTTGTACACGTGAAGCAAATATCATGGTGTATGTTGATTATACCTCAATAAAAAAAGAAAACAAGTAAAATAAAGTCAACCAAAATTTAAAAAAAGAAGGAAGTTGAAAAGGTACATAGACGATGAGGAAAAAGAAAAGAAAAGACATAAATTGGTGGGTTTAAAGACTGGCTCTGTAGGAGTGGTGATTCTGAAGTATTTTCAAGGGGAAAGAATAAGGATAAGGATTTAATGAGTTTCTACTACATGCCAGGTCTTTGCAAGGAATTTCACATGTATCATCCCATTTTAAGGAAAGTTTCATTGTCCACACTTTACAGATGAAGACACTAATCTTAGAGAAGGCAAATAGCTTGTCTCTTCCATCATCTATTCTCTTCACTCCAAGAAAACGAGGGCTATAGTAAATACTCACTTTTGATGATGATGAAGGTGATTACAAGAACAATAACAACATTTTCAAGTTTCTCATTGTTCACAAACCTTGCAGAGTTCCAGGTATACAATACTCTGGAGCTAAGGGCTGATAAACACAGTCCTCTAACAAGTGGAGGTTTCTCTCAGGTCAGATATAAGTAGCATTACTCAATATTTATGAAGCAGTGTTTCCTTTGTGGAGAATTTGCTCTGTTCCTTTGGTGAAAGATATAGTATTGAAATGGGACTTTGGGCAGCAGTGAGGAGAGCAGGCTCAGGCTCCATGCCTCCTTAATTGACTGGGGATGAGTAAAGCCTTTATACAGGACTTATGTGGTATTCTGCTTGGTAGATGCCTATCACACACTCTGCACAAACTTAGATGAAAAGAATTTTCAGCATGGGTGTTTGAATAGAATGTATAATTGATAGCACAGGTGGGCAAAAATTCCACTAGCTGGGGTCTCACACCAGTGCAACTCATGCCTGCCCTACCCACCTCACTAGATTATTGTGAAAGCAGTTTGTAGGAAAAATGCATTGTGTAAATGAAAGGCAGAGTGATCAGCCTAGCCCAATGTCTGAGTCTTAGCATCCAGCCAGAATCTCACACATAGTTCCAACCCTTCTCCTGCCCCCAATTTACTCTTAGTTCTGGCTGTTTCTTAATTAATTTCTCTATCCCTAATTCTAACTGAAGTGTGTGTGTGTGTTTATACATATATATTTCTTTGTAAATACTTTATTAATCAGTTCATTCATTCACCATCATTTATTGAACCCCTATCAAGTGCCAAAAATACTGTTAAATGATGAGGACATAAAAATTAATAAAATAAAATAACTAGAAACTCTCGAGATATCCACCCCCTTCCCCACAACTTTCATTTAAAGGCAGTGTTTTCCAAACATTCTGCAAACAAAAGTATGTGTAGTCATTTATAATGACAGATTAAAGTGAAGGACTGTAGCTGAAATGGAAGAGAGGAGTCCAGAGCACAGCCCACCCCCAGTCAGATCCTCCAAGAGCACGGTGTGCAGTCAATCCCCCCCAACCACACCCCAGCCCTACTCCCACTGCATCACTGTTCCGATAGCCCCTGCCGCTGACAAACGGTGCTATAACTTTCAGATTGAGGAAACAAAGGAACAAACAAATTGAGAACCACAAAAATTTCCAATATTTCTCACCTAGATTATTAACACCCACAAGGGCAGCATCAACTACCTAGGACCCATAATGTGCCAATCAAGCCTATACAAAGTACTTTACAAGCATTATCTCACACGATCCTTAACCAGACTTTGTGGTCAGCATACTATTGTGCTGACCCTGTAGACAAGAAAACTGAGAATCCACAAGGTAGAATAACTTGCTCCAAGTCACACAGGTAGTAGAGATGCAGCCAGGACCTGAATTCAAGATGTTGGACTCTACTCTTCTATTACTGTGGATGTAACTAAGGTGAAATAAACTGTATGATAGAGTGAAAGATCATCAGACAGATTGTGAATACTATTTCTGTTACACCTCTTACTGGATAGGTAACCTTGGGCAAATGATTTTGTTCTCCTAACCCCGTTCCCTAATGTTAAAAAAAAAGAGAGATACTAAAATACCAAATTTACATGTTCACTATGAAGATCACCTGAGATAACACATGTGAGGCTTATTGACTGCAGAGGCCTTGTCTTTCCATCCTTGTGATCCTAACACCTAGTCTAATGCCAAGCAAGCATTTCAATAAATATGTGACAAGAAACACCATACTGCTTAGCACAGAGCAAGGCACATGGGATAAAGTCTCTCCTCTCATTCACAGAATTTCCTTTACAGAAGTAGAATCATCTGCTTCAATATTCCTTACAGTATGGTGAAAGAGATAACAATAGCAGTGATAAGTTGAAAGAATGTGGGAAAGATGGCCAAGGATTCTTCTATTTCTTTCTTTAATGCCAGTTTTTCCAAACAAAATAATCTAGCAGTTGATAATTTACTCCCTCCCAAATGCAAGGGGGGTAAAAATGATCTATTTCAACTAAAACTGCCTTGTCAAGTTCTCATCTTTAATAAACCCATAAGACTATCTTAGAGTAGAGAGACTCATTATCTTTTATCCCTTACTTTCTAAACAATGACATCCATAATAACGTGCCACAAGACTCTAAAGGATCATCTCAGGACCACTTCACAGCTGAAAGTCAAATCTCTAATTATCTTTCACAACTAAATAATTTTGGGATCTCATAAAACACAACTTCTCTGAAAGCCTTTAAGGATTGCTGTGCAATAATGCACCACTGACATATTTAAAGGACGTGTCTATGGTAACATATGCCTATTATTGGAAACTTCTAACACCCACGTTAATTCTCAAGCATTCAGCCACAGAATCAAATCGGAGGGGGAAATATCTGCACTGTATTGTGATTTCAGAGCAAAGACAAACAGGTCTGCCCTTTCACATGAAGCATTTTGCCCAAGGTCACATCAGAGTCAGAGCTGCAAGGGAGTAAAAACCTGGGAGTAACCCATTTGTCTGCTCTATAGCCTGCTTCAATAAGGCATCTGCAGAGGAACTATGATACCATTACTTATTAACACTTCCAGAGACAACCTAAATATTATGATAATCCTCTTTGCATTTAGATTAAAAACACATTTCTAGTGAAAATAGAAAATGTGAATTTTTAGGAAGACAGGAGAATAGCTATACTTAACAGCTTAATTTCAGGATCACCTTGGAAATATATACATTCAGATGATTCAGGCGAAGACAAACCACACACAGGTCTACACTTTTATAACACATAGTAAGTGCTCACTCAAAGGCACCCATCATCATCCTCACGATCACCATAATCCCTACAACTAAACTGCTTACTTTGCAGGTAAGTTGGCATCAGAGACTATCTAAACTGTAAGGAAACTTGAGGCTCACTGGTCTACACCTCTAACTTTAGAGAGGGGCACCAGGGGATGCCTTCGTGAAGGTCAACCAGTAAATTAATGGAAACTTTAGGAACCAGGACCTCAATATATTTTAATTAAGCTGCATTAATTAAAATATATTGGTTTTGCAAAAAGTATAAACTGAATCATGCTAACTGTGTTACCAATCAAAACATTCTGGAATCACTCCTAGTAGAAAACATGGCTATGAAAATGAGAAAAAAATTAAGAAAGGCTAACTTCATTTATTAATTTGTAATTCAAATAAAAACTCCTCTCTTCTGTCCCAATCTAACATGTCTCAAGGAAGACATGAGTATTGTGGATAAGGCAGACCTCATTTCAAATTCACTTAATTTTCCTAAATCTGTTTCCTTACTCATAAAATGGGATAATATATCTTCTCTGAATAACTGGGAGAAAGAAAGAATATTAGTTTATTCATTCAATAAGTATTTAGTGAACTAGATTCATATTTGATATTTATTGATGAATCACATAATAGGTGTATGTTGTATGTTATTTGGTAGCAATAGTAACATTTACTCTTCTTTCATAATTAGCTTAAAACTGGCAACGGTAATATGTATATTACCATAATATGTATATAGCTATAGGTACATATAGATCTATATATAGAGAGCTAGCTAGTTAGCTAGCTATCTCACAGCATGTGCATTAGCAACAAGCCCCAGTACAAAAATCCAATAAAAAATGAGGCAATTCCGATTGCAACAGGAGTCGAGCCAGACCCCAGCAGCTAAACTATCTCCTCACTGTCTCTCTCACATGACATGCTTCCTGAAGAACCAGAAGCAGAACACTAGAACTCATGGGACCATGGTTTAAAACCATCACAGAAAGCAACCAACAGTTATTACTTCTGAGGCGGGAAAAAAGGGACTTAGGTGGTCCTTTCAAATAATTAGTTGGAAAATGTTATGAACGAAGGATTGGAGGATGAGTTTATTGGTGGCAAGGAGACCATATGGAAGGCTATGGCTTAGTCCTGGCCTGTGAAGAGGAGGGATAATGCTGGGAACTGAAATTGAAAGATATTTTTAGAGAAGCAGGTTTGGTGACAGACACTCTGTAGAGTTAGTTACAATTTTATTTTGGACCAAAAATTGGCTTCATACGTGGTCTTTCTAAAAATTTCTGTGCCACATGTAAATGAGGGACATGGAATTGGAAATTGGAAACATCACATTTCTGACATTTCTGAGACTTCCCATGATACAGAGAAAAACAAGACAGGATTTTAAATATTCCGAAAATCTGGGGCAGAGGATCATCAAAGATATAGAGGATAAAAGAGAGGCCAAAGTTTCTAGCCTGGAAGACCAGACACTCAGTAGTTCAACTGAGGGAAATAGAGGAGGAGAAGAGGGTAACGGGTTGCCCCTGATCAGTCTTGAATATGATGAATTTGAGGTATAGCAGGACCTACTGAGCAAAAAAGCCCATAGGCAGCTATAATGACAAAACAGAAAAGCAGAACAAAAACATCCTTTTAAATGACTTCCAAGGAAATCAACAGATTATAAACAAATACCTTGCAATTCTAGCTCAATGTTTTTAAGACAGCAAGAAATCATTGTTTACTACGGTAATTTCAAAATCTTTTACTACGATTTTCATCTTTTTACTATAGTAAGTACAAAATTGCAAAATCTTGGACTGCACCTCGCTTTATAAAGAATAAGGCAACTATTGGGAACACATCATTAAACACAAGAATTGGAAAAGATACCTCATAAATGAAATATGTTGGTTACCAGTGAAAAATTACTTACTAAGGAATGGACCATCCACCAGTCCTGAAAAGGTCAAAAAGACTGCCTAGGTAGCCCTGGTAGGAGACACTAAAATAAACACAAAATGAATGGAAATTGCTCTCAGGGCAAGTGCTGACAAATATACACAAGTAGGAAACTCATCAAAAGAAGTGTTTTCCTTCTAGCAAGAGAATGTGTTGCTATAAAAGATGTGTTGTTATAATATGGTTTAATTCTATTTTATTTCATAGAAGAGATAGACAAACATTTTACCTTTATTTCATTATTTCTCTTCTAATTCTTGGCGTGACAAATGACCCTTTTAACAAAACCTCCTTGAAGAATGCATATACCTGGAGATAGTTAAGATCTAAAACTGAGGAGTTAGATCATTTTGACTTCCTTCCAATGTTAGATTTTCATGATTGGAATATCCTCAAGGCAATTCCCACAGACTGAAAACTACATAATCTGGGAAAGATCACACAATGAGTTCATTTTTGTAATCATTAAACTCGTTGTTTCAGTAGAGAACATATAAATTGAACAGTCAAATATTTGCAAGATATTTTCTAAGAAAACAAGGTTTTAAAAAGGTGCTGCTCTTCAGAATGAGCAATCTCCATTCTGGTGGAACAGTCTAGAAAAGCCAACAAATGAGAATCATAATTATATAAAATCATCAAAGAAGCAATCTTCAGGCAATCATGCTAAAGAATTAAGCAAAGACATATACAAATATTTATACGAATAGAAATCTATGAAAGGTTTACTTATAACAGCGAAGTATAGATATTCTAAACATCCAACAAAAGGGAACCAATGAAAATAGTCTAGGATATCTATTGTAGTTGAATACAATGCAGCCATTAAAAACATGTTTTTAGAATTAAAGGATATAGGGCAATATTTATGATATCTAAATATATGTAATAATGATATTTGACATAATGCAAAATATTGTAATAAATATTTGTGTATGTGTTTGTATGTGTGTGTGAGTGTGTGCATTGAAGAGAATGGAA
The DNA here is from genome assembly GCF_025265405.1 of Mesoplodon densirostris. Classification (NCBI taxonomy): domain Eukaryota; kingdom Metazoa; phylum Chordata; class Mammalia; order Artiodactyla; family Ziphiidae; genus Mesoplodon; species Mesoplodon densirostris. The sequence continues at coordinate 48,603,249 of NC_082667.1, read as the reverse complement.
GAGTATAAACCAAAATAATAACAGAGGTTGTTTCTGTGTGGTGAAGTGGTTCTCACCATTAGGGGGTCAGAGTCCCCTTTGAGAGTATGATGAAAGCTTTGAACTCTTGCAAGCATGGGCCTTTGGGAGGTAATAGTATTATTAAGATTTTATTTTAGTTTCTGTACTTCTGTACATTAAAAACAATCGTACTGAAAAGTATGTTATTTTGTTACTAGAAATAAACTAAAAATGAGTTTTAAAGGCTAGAGTAGCATTTATAAATGTTAAAATACTTGAAAGTAATTTTCCCAGCTATTTCTCAGTGCAAGCCAGCAAGTTATTGTATCTCCTGTTTTATATATGGAGAAATTAAGGCAAAGACCAATTTTCTGATTTATTCAAGGACACCCAACATGTTAGTGGCAGAATTGAGATTACAACACACTGCTTTCCAGGTTCCAATTAGCCTACAAAGTTGCAATAACTACAAAATGTTACACTTTTAAATATAATTTCAACATTTCCAAAAACATTTTTTTACCTTCAATCTTTAGTTCTTTGGGATAAAGCATTCACTGCTGGAGCAAGGCTTTGTTATATGTGTAGAGCGATATGTACACAGTAATTGCTTCAGTTGAAAGCCTCTCTATTTAAAGCCTGGAAATGAAAAACTCAAAGAAGACTTTATTTTCCACTTGCAAAAACAAAAACAAACAAACAAACAAAAACTTCAGAATTGTCTTCCCTTTTTTTTGTTCTGATTTAGAACAAATCAGATCACCCATAATACCTTAATAGAAATTTGGTTCTGAATAAAAAAAAATTTAAGATTCCTTAGGCAGCACCATCAAAAAAATAATTGGGATTCAGTCACCTTTGCTGCCTCATCCTCTGCCTCAGTATCTAAAGCTGAACACATAAGCATAGCCTCCAGCCAGGGCCAGGGAAGTCTCAGGTAAGCGCCTGGGGCTACTACACCTGAGACCACTGCTTATCTCTGCTTATCTGGCTCATCATCTTACCAAAATCTGAGAGACCCTCAATCTCTTCTTTTTATCTTCCAATACTTTAAATAAGAATTATATTACACGGAGATCCAGAGAATAGTCTCTGTTTGAAAATATCCAACAATTACAAAAGCTTCAAGAATTTGAGATTCCATTGGGGAAGTTCACTTTATTTCTCTTTGCTCTCTAAGGGACACAGAGGAAATTGTCGTCTCAGAAAATATCTTTTGTTTTTCCTTCAGGGTCTAGAAATATCAGCTGTCTGTAGAAGAATCCATTTTATGTCATGGTGAAAAATTATATTTAATCAGATTCAGATGTACCAATAAGAAATATGTCTACTTTCCTACTCCCTCTAGCCAACCCTAGGCATAATTGTAAAGTAACTGAATACAAATCTCACTAGTTTTTCTTTCAGAGCTTTTGTCATCCCATCTGAACACTCCCTTCAGTCCTTTCACTCTTCTCCCTAACCCTAAAGACCAATTCTCTCCAGATGTTCAAGGGTTTCATCTGCCTTTCATTCCTTCACTCAGTCAACAATTTTTATTGTGTGCCTCCTATGTGTCAGATATTGAGATAGGAAAACACCTAATTTTTCCCCAAATATTCCTTTATCTATTTGCACATTTGTTTTTTTCAGTAAATGCTTTAGGAAAAAGATGCTATTTAACTAAATAACAGTTTCCAATATTGGTATGTTAACCCAAGGAGCGAAAAGTTATTTGGCAATGAGGAACAAAGACTTTCTAGGCTCTCTGCCATAAAATAAACCATTTATTGAATATTTATCGACTATTTATTGAATATCTAAGATTTACGGAGATTGCAATTCACAAGATTTTAAACTCCTTGGTATAGGAGTTTACTTTTAGGGGTTAACTATCAGGGTGTATGATTGTACTAGGGGCCTAAGGTCTGAAAGATGAACTGATGTTTAATCAGAGGCATTGTGCCTTCACCAGAGATACAAAGAAAACATTTTTGAGAAATTGAATGTTTACTCCCAATGTTTGCCAGTTTTTACATACGATAAAACATGTAGTGAAATCTGTCCTTCAGTGACTTTAAAAGGAGAAACAGAATCAACAAAAGCACAAAGGTAGGAAAGTTTGAGGCATGCTTAGCACACAGTAAGCAATCAAGTTAGACACATAATATTTCTCATAAAAGAGATATAGAGATAAAGATGGAAAAGTAGGATGATGCATTAAAAATCTGCTTTAAAATTTACATAGCATTCATGAATCCATTGTGAGTTATAATAAAAGTTGAGATTAGATTTTATAAGATGAGAATCCTAGAACCAGAAGCTTATAGAAGACAGGAGAAAATGGGCCCTTTCCCCTCATTTTTAATCTTAGGCAAATGAGATTTTCACTTAAGAGTCACTGATGAGATTTTCAAATGTCAAAAAGAGATTTATTGGGCTTCCCTGGTGGCACAGTCGTTGAGAGTCCGCCTGCCGATGCAGGGGACACGGGTTCGTGACCCGGTCCGGGAAGATCCCACATGCCGCAGAGCGGCTGGGCCCGTGAGCCATGGCTGCTGAGCCTGCGCGTCCAGAGCCTGTGCTCCGCAACGGGAGAGGCCACAGCAGTGAGAGGCCCTCGTAAAGGAAAAAAAAAAAAAAAAAGATTTATTTGTGGACAGAGAGAAGTAAAAATTAGAATAATTCCTGAATGACTTTTTTTCAATGGGTTAATTAGCTTTAAATAATAATTCTTTCATGGTGTGGAAGCCCCTTCAGTCATGTTAAATGACCTAGAGAAAAACTTCAAAATCAGCTCAATACTACATATCATAATTTCATATCATATCATAATTTCTAAAACTTTTAAAGTTTTTTGTTGTACTGAATACATTAAAGGAACTCGAAAAGCCTTTGGCTTTGTGAGAAAATATAGGTAAGACACTAAAGGAACAATGTAGGAGGAAATGTCTACTAAAGAGAGAAAATAAAGTCCCCCAAAAGCCAAGGAAGAATGTATATTTCTAAGATGCTTAACTTCATGGTATGCAGTACCTCAGACAAACACTAAAAATAAACCTATATATAAGGAGACAAAAGTTTTTCTTGCTACCTGGCACTAATGAATGAAGATGAATTCTGGTTCCATAGACTCAGAGTAGGGAAAAACAGAGAGAGTTCAAGTGACACATTCAAAAAAAAGTTTAAATCTTTATCACCCCCTAATCAATTATCTCATAAAAGGTTTCTTTACCTGCTTCTTACAAAATAAGTTAGTACATTATAAAATGAATGGACTAGATTTTCATTGAAGATCACAGCATTTCTGAGGCCTCATGTTCACTTGGGTCGTATCTACAGCACGCTGTGAAGGAATAGTTTTAGCTTTTTATAGTAATATAGTCTTTCCTATAGAAAACTGAGTCTTTTAATCTACTTTTCCACATTTTCCAATAAAGATAGAAATCAAGCAGTTGAGACAAAGAAACAATACATTTTAAAGTCAATTTTGAAAGGAGCTGTTGCTGTGCCTTACAAGTTACTTCTATGCTTCTTGTTCTTTTCCTTGAAGAATTCTTTGCTTTGTGGTGATTTACATTAATTTGCTTAAACAGCTAGAAAGGTTTTGTCAGTGGCTCAAAAGAGAAGTTCTTAAAGTTTAATGGTCCAACTTCCCAACCCAGAATAGTCATATCTGATACTTACTCTTGACTTGAACATCTACATTAACAGAAGGTGCTACCTGCCTCAGAAGATAATCTATTATTTTAATGGGCAGATCTGTAAAGTGCTCTTCCTTATATTAAATTAAAAGTTGCCTTCATAAAACTTCCACCCTTTGGACTTGTTCAAAATATGTCCACTCACTTTTCCTCATGGTATACCCTCAAACATTTAAAAATAGCTCTCATGGACCCTCTTAAATCTTCCCTTCTCCTAGCTGGTTAAGAATACAGATACTGCAGGCAGACTGCCTGGGTTCAATTTTTAATCCCATGGTATTCTAACTTGGGCAAGTCTAAACTTCAGTTTTCTAATTTTCAATGTGGTGATATGAGAATACATATTTTCCTAATATTGATATGAGAATTAAATCAGCTAATGCAGGAAGTGCCTGGACCATAGTAAGCATGCAATCAATGGCTTCATATGTTCTTTGTAGCATGTAGTGTTCCAGAATCCTTGGCCAGCAGGTATTTCCTTGTCATGTCTTGTTATTTCCTTGTCATAACTAATGTCAATCTATCTCTTAATACATAGGGTCAAGAATTGAAGAAAGAAAGACTTAACAAAAGGTAAGCAGAGTTAAACAATTTTAAATTAAGTCCTATAATTAATTTCAAAATTAATGAGGATCCATGATGACACAGAAGACAAGTTTCTTGAGGACAGTGTCTTACACCCCTTTGTATTCCTAGCACAGTGTATGAAAAACATAGCTATTAATAAATGAGGCTGGCAAACCTCTCTGTAAAGGGCTGGAAAGAAAATATTTTAGGCTTTGTGGGCCATATAGTCTCCAATACAAATACTCAACTCTGCTGTTGTGATGCCTAGTAGCCATAGACAATATGTAAATGAATGAGTATGGCTGTGTTCCAACAAAACTTAATTTATGGATTCTGAAATTTGAATTTTATGTAATTTTCATGTGTCACCCAATGATTCAAAATACAATCCAATGATTTCAAAATACAAAAGCCATTCTTAGCTTGTGGCTATAAGAAATGTAGCAAGCTGTATTTGGCCTGCTGGCCGTTATTTGGCTATCTCTAATCTAACCTGAATGGAGAAAAACCCCATATTCATCTACATGAAGCAGGAGAAATGACATGGATACTATTCTCCCACAGAGACCAGGAAAAGGAAGTGCAAGAGGCAAAGCTGAAGATGCTGGTCGGCCCAAGGCAAAGCACAGAACCGGCCAATTAGAAATGAAAAGTCTCTTTGAAAGGAAAAAGAAAATATGACTCATGCAAGAGGCTATCCTTGTCATAAGTGCTTTAAAAAAAAAAAAAAACAGTGGTCTTTCCCAGAGGTAACACTACTTCTTCACCATTCAACTCCCTTCCCGACATGTGGTGGTATTATTTAGTAGTCGAGAACTGGAAAGTGGAATCTACAGCCTTTTGAATTCCAGTTCAGCCAGTTATTACTAGTGTAAACTTAGGGAATTTAGTTAACTTTCTAAATGCCCTCATTTGTAAAGTGGCAATAATAATAGAATCTACCAGTGAGATTGCAATGTGATTAAATAAACTATAGCATTTAGAGTAGTTAGCACACTGCCATTCCTATAGTAAGGCCTTTATAAATGTTAACTTTGTGGAAGGAATAAATGAGGAAGGGAAAACTTCATCAACAAGGCATAGGTTATATGTCATAAAGCACCCGGAATTGTTTCTTCAAAGAGGACTATTGCATCTGCATCCTCTTTTGCCTAGTTCTTCAAGTGTGGTCCCTCATCAGCATAAACAGCATTGTCTGGGAAATTATAAGAACTACAAATTCTCAACTCCCACCCAGGTCTAGTGAAACAGAAACTCTGGGGTTAGAACCCAGGAATCTGTATTTTAATAAGCCCCTAGGTAACCATGATGCACACTAGAGTTTGAGAATCAATAATCTAGGTGAAATTTGGTTAAAATAAACAAGGGCATCCTTGAAGTTACACACAGGTATAGACTTCTTGATAACTAAAATTATTTAATGTAATTATCACAAAAAACCTAATATGAGAAGTTTGTCAGATATTATTACTCCCAGATTTTATATAAGGACACTGTTACTCAGTGAGGGTCAGGGAAAATAGCCAAGTTCTATATTCTAGTTCTGGGCACTTTCTACGTTATTTGATGCCAAGGGTGGTAATGGGTAAGTAGGAAGGCGGTGGTGGGTTATTCAGCTCTACATAGATGAATAGCCATACACAACACAGAATCTTATACACTTGTGATAATAAACTATATCCCTAGGGTAGCTTCATCTATGGTCTTTTATCTGTGTGTATAATTAGGTAAATGGTGCAAAGAATAGATTTCCTATCATTTTTTAAAGACCCCTTATAGTCCTTTTATCGAGTGCCGGAGTAAGTTATTGGCTTTCTTCCAGCCAAAGTCAAAGAGTTTCTTGTCCTCTATTTATTATTATACAATTACTTTACTATTTGTTTTTTCTATGATAAAAATTCAGTAAAGGAAACATTCTGCTATGTTGTCAGCTGACAAATTTATTGAGCTACCCTTAACCTTTAAAGTTGTAATTCTACTTATTTTTAAAAAGGCACCCAAAGGACTTAAGACACAAATGTATTATTAATTTTTACTACTAACAGCAATATTCTTACATTTTCTAATTTTAATCAATACACGGTCTAAGTCTGTAGATAGTCTAAGACCCTCTGTATCAACTATCTGTGCAGGAAGAAATAAAATTTAGGTAGCATAACTGAAAAATCTTGTAAAAGACCAGACACAACCCCCCAAGAGGTTGAGAACTGTGAGGGAGGATTAGGCCACCCAGCCAAAGCCAAACAAGACAAGGGTCCCAGGAAGCAGCACTGAGTAACCCTGAACAGGTCTGACTCTAACTGGATGGGGAGGGTAGCTGCTGCATCTAGATGCACCTTAGAAGAGCCCATTCTCGATCTCTGAACTCTGATTGGAATTCTATAGATTCCTGTGTCCCAAATTCCATGGGATCACTAATATTTTCTGTTTTACCTGTAAAATAATGTATGGCATTTTTAAAAAGTCCTATAATCTTTCCATAAATGAAAAGTTATAAAGAAGCCCAATATAGCAACATTTAAACATACATAAGCCTTTTCCACTTAAAAAGAAAAGATGTTCCCTTGACTCCCACATCCTCACCCAGTTACTGCTCTGCCTCTCTCCTCCCTTTCACAGCCAAAACTCTGAAAAGGTTTTCAGTAGTCACTGTTTCTACTTCCTCACCTCCCACTCATCTTTCACTCCATTCAGGCTTCCACCCCCTCACTCCACCCAAAGAACTCTCATTAAATTCACTAGAGGCCTCCCTGTCACCAAATCCAACGAATGGTTTAGTCCTCATCTTACCTCTCCTCTAAGCACTGATTTATATTGTTGAAAATTCTTTTTCCTTTTGTTAATACTTTTCACATTTCTACCCTTACTTTCCATAATGCCACACCATCTTGACTTTACTCCTACATCTCCGGCTGCTGATTTTTCTTTCTACTTTGCAGGCTCTTCCACCTCTAACCACCCATTAAATGTTGGCCCCAATTTATTCTCACTCTATAATTGCTCCCCAGGGATTTCACAAATCTACACAGCTTTAATTACTACCTCAGATGACTCGCAACATAGGGCTCTGCTCTGAGATCCCAACTACTTATGTGACATCTCTACTTAGACATCTTAAAGGCAAATTACATACATCATGTCCAATACTAAATTTATAACCCATCCTCTCTGCCAGGACCTGATATTTCTCTAATGTCACAGGGAATCATACCTCCAGCCACTCAGTAAACAAATTAAAACCTAGGAGTCACTCTGACATGTTCTTTTCCCTCAACCCTTATATCCAATCTGTCAACCGGTCTTGCATATTCTCTTAAAGTATCCCTTACAGCAATCTGCTTTTCTTTATCTCCTTGTTGCCTGCCCCAACTTTAGTGCAAGCTACTATCATATCTTATGTGAACTACCCCAGAAGTCTTCTACCTGGGTCCTACATCCAACCTGGAACTCACAGAGAAAAATCTTTTCACAGTGTTACTCAGGATAGCTGCAAAAATCCTTAGCAAAACATTTGAAAATAGCATTAAGCAATATATTAAAAAAAGAACTGTACACCATGGCTAGGTGAGGCTTATTCCATGAATGCAAAGCTGCTTTAATATTCCAAAAATCAATCAATGTAATCCATCACACTAGCAGGCTAAAGAAGAACACATGATCATATTAATTGACGCAGAAAGGCATTTGACAAAATTCAATGCTCATTCATGATAAAAACTCTTGAAAAGTAGGGATAGGAGAACTTTTTCAATTTGATAAAAGAGCATCTTTATCAAGAAAATCTACAGATAATATTATATTTAGTGGTAAAAGACTGAATGCTTTCCCATAAGGTTGGAGATAAACAAGGATGCCCACTCACATCACTCTAATTCAACACAGTGTGAGAAGTTCTAGCCTGTGTAATAAAGCAAGAAAAGGAAGTTAAAAAATACAGATCTGAGAGAAATAAAACTCTATTTGTACATGGCATGATTGTCTACATAGAAAATCCAAAGGGATCTATTAAAGAAAAAAAAGACAAACTCCTAGAACTCATAAATGAGTTCAGCAAGGTTGTAGGCTATAATATAAACAGAGAAAAATCAACTGGATCTCTATATACTGGCAATGAATATGTAGACACCAAAATTTAAAATACAATACCACTTACAGTTTCTGAAAAAAAATGAAATACTTAGGTACAAGTCTAGAAAACATGTATAGGACTTGTATGCTGAAAACTAGATAATGCTTATGAAGGAAATCCAAGAATTTCTAAATAAAAGAAATATACCTTCACATGGGTTGGAAAACTCAATGTAGTATATCTCCCAAAATTAATGTACAGGTTTAATGCAAATACTATCAAAATCTCATTGAGATATTTTTGGTTTTGTAGATATAAACTAGATTATTTTAAAAATTATATGAAAAGGCAAAAGAATTAGAATAACTAAAACAAACTGGAAAAAGAAAAATAAAGTAGGAAGAATCAGCCTACCTAATTTCAAGATTTACTATACAGCTAGTGTAATCAAGACTGATATTAGGGAAGGGATCAATACATAGATCAATGGAACAGAACAGAAAACCCAGAAATATACCCACACAAATATGTCCTATTGATTTTTGGGAAAGGTGCAAAGCAGTCCAATGAAGGAAGCATTTCAAAGGTGAAAGACTTTTTAACAAATGGTGTTACAGCAACTGGACATTCACAGGCAAAATAAATAAATAAATAAACCACAACCTAAGTCTCACACTTTATACAAAAATGGACTTGAAATAGATTACAGACTTAAATATAAACCCTAAAATTATAAAATTTTAGAAAAAAATGAGGAAATCTTTAGGATCTAGAGATAGACAAATAATTTTTTAGACAAATAACTTTTAGACAATACCAAAATCATGATCCATAAAGGAAAAAAACTATAAATTATACTTCAAAAGTTAAAAACTTTTTTCTTCAAAAGAACATTTTTAGATGATAGGAAAGGATACAGAATGGGAGGAAATATTTGCAAACCACATATCCAATAAAGGATGTATATCTAGAATATATAAAAGGCCCCCCCAAACTCAACAAGAAAACAAACAACCCAACTTAAAACTGGGTAAATTGGGCTTCCCTGGTGGCGCAGTGGTTGAGAGTCCACCTGCCAATGCAGGGGACACAGGTTCGTGCCCTGGTCCGGGAGGATCCCACATGCCATGGAGCAGCTGGGCCCGTGAGCCATGGCCGCTGAGCCTGTGCGTCCGGAGCCTGTGCTCCACAACGGGATAGGCCACAACAGTGAGAGGCCCGTGTACCGAAAAAAAAAAAAAAAAAAAAAAAACTGGGTAAATTACTTGACCAAATACTTCACCATAGAAAATATAAGGATGAAAAACAAGCACATAAAAGATATCCAATGTCATCAACCATTAAGAAAATGTGAATTAAAATCATGATGAGATAACACTACATACCTATTAAGATCAGTAAAATAATAAGCTTTGACAGCCCTAAATTCTGGTGAAGATGCAGAAAAACTGGATCACTCAACATTACTGATAAGAAACTAAAATGAAAACTAAAAAGTTTCATAAAAAATTAGGTTTTTAGTTTTTAGACAGTTTCTTTAAAAACTCAACATGTGACTAGTATATAACCCAACAGTTGCACTCCTGGGCATTTATTTCAGAAAAATCAAAATATATGCTCATAGAGACTTTTACATGAATACATTTAGCAGCTTTTTCATAATACTCAGAAGTGGAAACAACCCAGATCTTCCTCAATGGGTGAATGATTAAACACACTGCATACCATGGAAAAATACTCAGCAATAAAACAACAATAAAAATAAAAACTACTGATACCTGCAACAACTCTTTAGATAATTCCACAGAGTGAAAAAAAGCCAATCCCAAAATGTTACATGCATGCGTCCATTTATATAACATTCTTGAAATGGCAAAATTATAGAAATGGAGATCAAATTAGTGGTTGCCAGGGATTAAGCACAGTTTGAGGACAAGATGGAAGTGGGTGTAACTATAAAAATCAATGTGAGATCCTTTTGATGACTGAAATATTCTTTATTTTGACTGTACTAATGTCAGTATACGGTGGTAATATTATAGAGGTACACTGGGGGAACTGGATGAAGAGTATATGTGATCTTGCTATATTATTTCTTACAATTGCATGTGAATCTAGAATTATCTCAAAATAATGTTAAATTTTAAATATTAATCCGTAGTATCTCTTCCTATTTGCAAAATACTTCAATAGCTATAATTTTTAGAATAAAGACAAAATTAACTAACTTGGTATGCAAGCCCTATTTGGTCTAGAGTAATCTCTCCAGCCTCATCTCATATTTTTCTTTCCCTATTCTTTGCACACCAACCCCGGAAACATCAAAGTTTTGAACCCATTCTTTGTATCACTGGGTCTTCACATATTCTGTTCTCTTCATCTGGAATGTTCCCACCCTTGCTTCATTTCTCCCTCTCAACCATCACCTTGTGTAGTTAATAGCTCATCTTTTTTTTTTAAACATCTTTATTGGAGTATAATTGCTTTATAATGGTGTGTTAGTCTCTGTTGTATAACAAAGTGAATTAGCTGTACATATATATATATATATATTATACATCCCCATATCTCCTCCCTCTTGTATCTCCCTCCCACCCTCCCTATCCCACCCCTCTAGGTGGTCACAAAGCACCAAGCTGATCTCCCTGTCTTATTCGGCTGCTTCCCACTAGCTATCTATTTTACATTTGCTAGTGTATATAAGTCCATGCCACTCCCACTTCGTCTCAGCTTACCCTTCCCCCTCCCCGTGTCCTCAAGTCCATTGTCTATATCTTTATTCCTGTCCTGCCCCTAGGTTCTTGAGAACCTTTTTTTTTTTTTTTTAGATTCCATATATATGTGTTAGCATACAGTATTTGTTTTTCTCTTTCTGACTCACTTCACTCTGTATGACAGACTCTAGGTCCATCCACCTCACTATAAATAACTCAATTTCATTTCTTTTTATGGCTGAGTAATATTCCATTGTATATAGGTGCCACATCTTTTTTATCCATTCATCTGTCGATGGACACTTAGGTTGCTTCCATGGCCTGGCTATTGTAAATAGAGCTGCAATGAACATTGTGGTACAAGACTCTTTTTGAATTATGGTTTTCTCAGGGTATATGCCCAGTAGTGGGATTGCTGGGTCATATGGTAGTTCTATTTTTAGTTTTCAATAGTCTTTTAAAGGCTTGTATGCCTCCCTTCCGTGGGCTTAACTGTGTATGCATCAACATGCATTGACTAGTGTGATTATTTGATTGATGCTTATTTCCCCCATTAGACTACAAGTTCCATGAGCCAACTCTTATTCACAAATCTGTTCATAGATTTCTGTCTTGACATGTAGTAGCTGTTTAATAAATATTTGTTAAATAAATAGATTCATAAAATAAGAAAGTAGGTTTAAAGTAGATATTGGGTTTCCTTCCATCTCTCTCTGTAGCATTTCCTGAAGCACCTTGTTTTATTTTTTATTCAAGTATAGTTGATTTACAATATTATATTAGTTTCAGGTGCACAGCATAGTGATTGAGTATTTTTATAGATTATACTCCATTAAAAGTTATTACAAGATAATGGCTATGATTCCTATACTATAAAATATATTATTGCTTGTCTATTTTATACATAGTAGTTTGTATCTCTTAATCCCATACCCCTATCTTGCCCCTCTCTCCTTCCCTCTCTCCATTGGTAACCACTAGTTTGTTTTCTAGATCTGTGAGTCTGTTTCTGTTTTGGTGTATATACTTGTTTTACTTTTAAGATTCCACATATAAGTGGTATCATACAGTATTTGCCTTTCTCTATCTGCTTTTTTTCACTAAGAATAATATTTTCTAGGTCCATCCACTTGCTACAAATGGCAGAATTTCATCATTTTTATGGCTGAGTATTACATATATATTACATCTCCTTTATCTGTTTGTCTGATGATGGGCACCTGGGTTGCTTCCATATCTTAGCTACTGTAAATAGTGCTGCTATGGACATTGGGGTGCATGTATCTTTTCAAATTAGTATTTCAGTTTTTTCTGGATATATATCCAGGAGTACAATTGCTGGATAATATGGTAGTTCTATTTTTAGTTTTTTGAGGAACCTCCATACTGTTTTCAATAGTGGCTGCACCAATTTATATTCCAAACAACAGTATACAAGTGTTTCTCTTTCTCCACATCCTCTCCAATGTTTGTTATTTGTAGACTTTTAAAATGATAGCCATTCTGACAGATGTGAGATAATAGTTCATTGTCATTTTGATTTGCATTTCTCTAATAATTAGTGATGTTGAACATCTTTTCATGTGTCTGTTAGCCATCATACATCTTCTTTGGGAAAATGTCATTCAGGTCTTCTGTTCGTTATTTGATTGGGTTCTTTGTTCTTCTGATATGTGCTGTATGAGCTATTTATACATTTTGTTCATTAACCCCTTGTTGGTCATATGGTTTGCAAATATTTTCTCCCATTCTATAGGTTGTCTTCTCATTATGTGGTTGGTCTCATTTGCTGTGCAAAAGATTTTAAGTTTAATTAGGTCCCATTTGTTTACTTTTTGTTTTTATTCCTTTTGTGAGGTAACTTATTTAAACTGTATGGTATCACAGAACAAAGTTTGAAAATTGACACTTCATTGTCCCATCATGGGACTAGTGTGACAAAAATCTAATGATGAAAACTTTGGCAATTTCTGTCAAAATCTGGAATAGGTTTGGGACTGAACAATATGTAGGCTAGGGTTAGCTTCCCTTAGTCCTGCTACAAATGTGAGCCTTAGTCTCCCTGTCTCCAGTCCTACTCATCTCTCCTATGTCCTCATATAGCCACCATTTTATGTGTTGTCAAGAATAAAATCAGTCTCTACATATTTGTCTCTCTCCACTGGATTGTAAACTGCTTAACAACATGCACGTGGCCTCACTTATTTTCTTCTCGCCACTTCAACTCCATCACCACCCCCACTACCACCTTGAAAACACACAGACTTGCGTATTAATAGATACTCAATAAATACCGTATGAATTTGAAATTTTGTTTTAATAATCCTTGGAAACTTTGAGAGATTTTCTTGGCTAACATCCTAGTGAGAAATTATAGAGCCCAGCTTAAGCAAAAAAAAAAAAAAAAAGAAAGAAAGAAAAAGAAAGTAAGTTAAGGGATGGATTTTATTGGGAATTTATGGATTATTTTGTGGAAGACAGGACAGGTAGGTATTTCAAGAGATGGAGACAGGTCCTGGGAAATCATTAAGAATACAAAGTGTTCTCTCTCCTGATCTGTCCCCTTTGCTTTTCCACAGAGGTACTTGCTTTATTCTTTCTCTCTGCTGAGTGGCTTGCTCTTCTTCTCTATGTACATGACAAGAAGGTAAATTTGTTTTACTCTAAGGTTTAATCTCCTTTCTATTGACCAGCTCAGCCTGACTGGTCATCTCTTGGTGTCTACTGTTCCTGTGTCAGGAAGCCTGCTTGCTATTCCTTTGTGGATAATTTCTTTTTTATTTCTACTTTCAAGTTTTTCTTTATTCTTTGTGTTTCATAGTCTCATTATGATGTGTCTTGGTATGGGTTTGTTTTTTATTTACTTATTTTTTACTTGGGACATGGTGTACTTTTTAATCTAAAGATTAAATTCAGTCTTTCTTTTGGAAAATTCTCAGATACTATCTTTTCCAAAATTAACACTTATTCTCTCTCTTCTATTCTCTAACCTCCATCCTATTTGTACTCATGCCACTGCTTCTCCTTCTATCATCCATGTCTCTTAACTTCTCCCTTATGTTTTCTATCTATTAATCTCTTGTATTATATTCTGAGTGACTCATGTCTCTCTTTCAATTTACTAATTATTAAGACCTGTCTATTACTTAACTAACTTGTAGAGCCTGTGTTTGTTTGTTTGTTTGTTTTCAATGACTGGATTTTTTTATTGCTAGCCCAAGTAGGTCTACTCTTCTTTTTACAATTTCCTACAGAGATGACAAATATCGGTATTAAATTCAATTTTACAAAATTATTACCTCTAGTCTGGGATAGATATATTTATTGTTGGTAACATACATTAAAAGGTACAAATTATTCAATAAAAATAAGGTAACTAACATGAAACCACACCTCTACCTTTGCTACTGTGCCAGGGACTTGGTTGGGCCTTTCAGTCTATACACATTTCCAAAATTTACGTGACCAATGATATCTAATTAGAAGGAAATTTCTGAAGTGATAATCCATCAGAGTGCCTTACAGTTGGTAAATGATAGACATGTTATTTATAAAGCAGTTAAAGCCTAATTCACAAAAGTTACTAGCAATTCATCTTTCTTAAAAGGGGCAAGAAAGTAAGAAATTCCTTGAATTGATACCTGGTCAACTGGCTGTGCTGAGAAGAAATGTCAGAGAAATGTTAGAGTTGTAGTATAGGGACCCTGAAGGGGCAGATGGTTTGGTTATAGAAGCATCAATAATTATGGTTTGCTTCTAAATAGAGTAGCAAGACAACTTCTAATTTGCAATCTTAGGTATATTATAGGTAAATGAAAAAGGCCAGTAATCATACACTAAGATTAATAAACAGCACATCAAAAATTAGCTACAGGAGTGCTCATTTGCAGTGAAATTTTACAAAACAAGGCACCCAGCATTTTTCTATCCATAACCGGCTTGCACAACCACCTGTGGTTATTTCAAAAAATGCCCTCACTCTATCTTTGGTTTAGTTAAACATTCCAGGTACCAAAAAGTGCCCATCTGATTTGTCATACCTCTAGGCACAGGTTTTACTGGCTCTTGCTTTATCTTGACTAGTTCCAGCTTAATGCACTCCTTCTTCAGAATATGATTTTTGTTCCCAACAAGAATGATGTATGTACAGAAATGCTTGATCTCCAGGTTCCTTTTTTCTGGGAGGTTTTATATCCTACCATAGTTATTGATGAAGAAACACATCAATATAACATCAGTGTCTGGGCAGGAAAGGGATCTCAGCTGGTCATGACCTTCCTGACCAGTTATGTCCCCATAAAGCCAACCCCACCTGCTTTTAATTCACTTCGATTTCAGCCATGTGGTTCTCTGGGTGCTTGTCCCTGACAAGACTATGAGCCAGCCAGTCTTGCCCTAGGCTCCATCATGATGGTCACCAGCATCTTTCAGATAGCATCCATTGTTCACAGAGTGACATGAGACAGGGATTATGGGGGAGTTAGGGTCTATAAAGTACATTAAGCTTCTCAGACAACAGACAATTAGGCAGCACTTCCCAAGTTCAGATGCACTTCTAACAATGATGAATTTAGGGGCATCTGTGGCTTGGTGGGTGGAGAGCACAAGAAAGCTTTTAAAATTTTAAAGACATTTATTTAAAAATTGCTTTTAGATCATTCTACTATTTGTTTCCTCTCACATTTGTTGCTTATTCTGATTATCTCCTATCATACTAGACTGATGTGTATGTTATAATTTTTTGCTTCTGAATTTATCTTTAGAAATATGTCCTAGGCTTCTGCATTTCTAATTATAGTATTGTGTTTGTTGAGGGTCCCAAACAATGGTACCAAAAGAATCTGAGAAGGCACATCAGACATTGCTTTTATACCTTCCAAGACTGGAATTATCAGCCTACTTTAATGGTGCCTTCCTGGATCATATGGAATTTTCTGTTTTATACTGAGAGTCCAATCCTGGCTGCCCACTATGTATGGGCTTTGGCCTCAAGTATCCCTATAAGGCATTAAGCCCCAGTTCTTAAGGTATATATCAGATGTTATCCCAATTTCACTTTCTACTCAGAGTTGGGTTCTCTCTGTTTTTGCTCTTTGAAGATTTTACTTTTATTTCTTTAATCATATTATTATTATTACATTTTTAATTTTTTCTGGAATATCCATGTGTTTGGAGTGAGAGTGCAGAGTTCTTGCATTAGCTAAATTTCCCATCTGAACCAGAAGCTTGAATAGACTATCCCTTGATCCTAATTACCAATATCAGGAAAAGAGAAACTAACTGGCTAAGATTCTATCCAGTCCCCCTTGGACAAATCAATTATAGTGGTGCCACATCATGAAGTAAAAACATGTCTGCCACCTTTGTGAGTGAGAGGGCAACCCTCCCGATAAGATTGCTGGGCAGATATCCCTGTACCATTTACCACAGTGACCTCAAGGAAGATTTTTATTAGTTTTTATTCTCTGTTTAGATTTCTTCATCTAAAAATATCAAGATGGAAAATTCTCTGTTTATTATATAGTCTAAATCTGACTTGCATCATGCTCAAAAACACATGTATCTGATCTTATATAAACTTTAAAATCTTTTGCAAAATGAGGGAAATAACCACCTCTTGTATTTTCTGATAGAATTTGGACATCCATGTGATAAGAATGAATAACATATTCCTATTCCTGCCTGATGATTAATGAAAGTATGGAGATAACAATACAGAAAATATTTCCCTTAATAAGGTTCACTGTAGATTTTTTGTTTGTTTTTCTTTGTTTTAGTTATTATTAAAAGTTTCAAAACAGCCTGAACGATTGGTTAATGGAAGAGCTGGAGTTATAAGAAATGTTCTCATCATCTTGGTTATTGGCTATACTCCTGTATGGTTTCAATTTAACATTCCAGAGTTCACATAACTGTATATCCCCATGTCTATAAAAAGAAAACTCATGCCTAGAGCTGAAAAATGAGTGTCTGCCTAAGCACTTAGGTAACAGAGCCATAAAACTCGCACACATATAGAGATAACGAGATGCCTTGGGAAGCATGGCATATCTGCATCGTATTCCTAAGGGGACTCCTCAGTCTATTCACGTTGGCAGGCTCTTTGCAAAGCATCTATCATTTAAACAAATTTCAGATCTACCTCTTGAGATCTTATTCCTAGGAACTGAGAATTTTGTCCTCTATTTCTAACAGTCTGTGTATTCCTTTAACATGACCTAGTGGGTTCTGTCTGCTCACCTTAATTTCTAGTGTGCTTAGAGGAATGTACTGTTAGAAATTTAAATAAGTCAGCAATACACATCAGGCAAAGAGTGTACCTTCATTATAATCCTAATAATAACTGACATTTGTAGAGTGTTTTTATTTTTTTTCAAGACACATTTGCTCCTTTGCTCATTTGGTCCTCATGGTAATACTAGAATGGTTAACTTCTATCACTTAGTCCCGAAAGCTTAGAAGTCTTTCTGGTATTTAATCTACTAACATAATTTCCCATTCAATATTTATTGAATGATAAAGTAGTAGGAATACTGACTTGGAGTTTCAGGGACTTATTTGAATCCTGGCCCAACAACTTAATATTTTGCCAACATTGGGCAAGTCCATTAATATTTCTGAATCTCAGTTTCCTCATCTATGAATAGAAAATAATGATACTTGATTCACATGTTTATTGTATGGCTTTAATGAACTATGGGATGTGAATGTCTCTTTTGTAGGGTCTGGCATATAGTATGCACTTAATACATATTTGTGGAATAACTGCATTTACATCTAAGGGTTATCTGACAGTTGTAACTCCTGCAGATTTAGCTTCAGATTGGTTAGAAGGTTTTCGGTTTTCTTCCATGCATTTCATAATTAACAATATGAATATCCTAGTCTTGTTCTCCTTCCTAGGGAGCAAGGGCTTGGCTTCACCAATATGTCCCTGAGCAGGGTCAAATATATTGAGGAATGAATTAAGTATGTTGATCTGAATGCAGCTTCATCATTATTATGAAGAATATTTTAAGTCATGAAATACAAATAAATTTATTTCATGAACCAACTTCTAGCTACTATTGGCTATCTGGAGCATTGCATTGAGAATAATTCCAAGGCCAGTCTGGTTTAATAGGAAAAAAATCCCATGTATCTTTAGCAATAATTGCAATGGGTACAGGAGGAGGAGCAGCAACCTATCTTTGCCCCATCCATAAGAAGCCATTAGTTATACAAAGAACTTCTGAGAGCTTTAATAAACCCCATTAACAGATATATCCAAGTCTTAGTGAGGCAACTCAGCAAAGGAATATTACGATGTAAAGATCATGATGTAGGCAGTGTTTAGGTTTTAAAGGCCTTTATGGCCCATGCTATGGAGCTTAGATTTAACTCTTAGATGTTAGATGCTGTCAGGGAATTATGTCAAACGAAAGTGATATGGAGAGTTTTCATTCAACTATCAGTGATTTTTCAACCTGGTTAACCTGGTTGACACATTAACATTACCTGGAAAGCTTTTAAAAAATACTGATATCCTTTCCCAACCTGAGGCCAATTAAATCATAAGCTCAAGGCAATAGTGCATTTTTCCCTCGAACCCCCAAATACCTGCAATATCCTTTAGAGAAGCTGTTATTTTCTACCCCTAAAAAATTAATCATGGAAATGATGCTCTGGTTTGGCTATATAATCTAAAGAAATTTTGCTAATCTTTGAGGAAGAAATTTGAGATTGCCCTAAAAGATATTGCAAAAATGGCAGAGCTCACAACAGAATATCTTAATCAGAAGAAATAATAAACCAAGCTTTGATAGTTGAAAGAGAAAGTGAAAATAAAGATTAATGCTTTAAAGATAAACCAATAAAATTATATGTTAGTCCACTGTTTGTCAATTTAGGGTCCTTGTACTCTTGGGGGATCTGTGAAGGTCCTCATTTTCTCCGTGATAACTGATTTTTAATTTGGTGTTTTCCTTTCTGTTGTTACTGATGGAATAGATGTGCTGGCTTACCTGAATGACCACCTTTTAACCTAGTGTGGTGTTGAGATTTTAGTTTCCATATTGGCATGTGTGCTTACAGCCACATGTTTACAGCCAAAGAGTCCTACTTTAATTGACTTGAGAGAACAAGAAAGGAACAGAGGAAGACTTACTAAGTAATGATGCATTCAAGCCAAATGAAGTACAAATGACCTCATGGACCACTACATGGACTAACATTTCACGGTTGTTTCAATACAATACAGACAATATAGAAAAGTTCCAGGAAAACTGAGCCTTTATATAGTGCACAATAACATGCGATGCTAAATTAAAAAGAAGAAGGCAGAAGCAGTTATTACCATATGGATATTGCAAGACAATGACTTAATTTCAACAAACATCATTTGTCATACTAAATTTATGACTTCCATTTGGATTGCATTTATTTGTAGTTTTGATTAATTTAAGTTATAAAGAATTATATATGAGTTATCAGTATTAACACATGGAGCTTAACTAGTTTAATCTTATGCATATTTAAGTATTGGGTTGGACAAAAAGTTCCTTCGGTTTTAAAATAAAAGACACATTTTTAATTATTACCAAGAACTTTATTGAACAACGTATTCACCCTTTTGTTCCACTACCTTCTGCCACTTTTCAGGCGACTTCATAATTCCAACTTCCCAAATTTTTTTATCTTTTTGAGCAAATAACTGTTCCAGGTGCCTTTTACAGACTTCCATGGAATTGAAATGTTTGCCATTAAGAGAATTTTGTAAATACCAAAATAAATGGAAATCCAAAGGTGCAATGTCTGGTGAATATGTCAGATGAATCAGAACTTCCCAGCCAAGTTGTAACAGTTTTTGCCTGGTCATCAAAGAAACACGGTCTTGCGTTATCCTGATGGAAGATGATGTGCTTTCTGTTGACTAATTCTGGACGCTTTTTGTGGAGTGCTGCTTTCAGTTAGTCTAATTGTAAGCAATACTTGTTGGAATTAACCGTTTGGTTTTCCAGAAGGAGCTCATAATAGAGGACTCCCTTCCAATCCCACCATATACACAACATCACTTTCTTTGGATGAAGACCAGCCTTTGGTGTGGTTGTTGGTGGTTCATTTCACTTGCTTCATGATCTCTTCCATTCCACATTATTGTACAGTTTCCACTTTTCATCACATGCCAAAATTTTTAAAAACGGAATGTTTTCATTACGTTTAAGTAGAGAATTGAATGCAGAAATACAGTCAAGAAGGTTTTTTTTGCTTAACTTATGTGGAACCCAAACATCAAAGTGATTAACATAACCAAGCTGGTGCAAATGATTTTAAACGCTTGATTTGGATATTTTGAGTATGTTGGCCATCTCCCGCGTGGTATAATGTTGATTTTTTTCAGTTAATGTCTCGATTTGATCACTATCAACTTCAACTGATCTACCGACCGTGGAGCATCATCCAGCGACAAATCTCCAACACGAAACTTTGCAAATCACTTTTGACTTGTTCGATCGGTCACAGCACTTTCTCCATACACTGCACAAATCTTTTTTTGCGTTTCAGTTGTGTTTTTACCTTTCTTGAAATAATAAAGCATAATATGCTGAAAATGCTTCTTTTTTCTTCCATCTTCAATATTAAAATGGCTGCACAAAAATTCACTAATTTTGATAAGTTTTTTAAAAATGTACACTGATATGACAATTGTCACAATACAATCTAACAAAATTGTTTCAAATGAAGTTAAAGACAACTAAGCACTACTAGAGCCATCTTATGGAAAAAAAAAAAACTGTTTGGCCAACCCAATAATACAAAAATAATTTAGTTCTAATTTGGGAGTTCTAGGAGAATTACGTTTTTTGTGTGAAGGGTATATTACTCCAGGTTGAGAAATAGTGCTATCTTCTTTTGTTCAGCAATTGACATTTGATGTTGGTAACCTCTGGTCTTATAGAGTAGATGGATATTTGGAATGTATAAGTATTCTTAATTTACTATCACATAACAAGCATGGAAGATCAGCAAATAATCTTGAAACCCAGCATTCCAATAGAAAAAAAGTGGTCCACTTCTGTAGAATTTTAAATCCCTTTCTATTTTTGAGAACTTAACTTGATTCATTTTCAACAATTGAAAAAATGGTTTGCAGTACATAAATGATTTCTAGAAATCATATGATATTGTAATCTTATGAAAATTTCACGTGTTAGAAGGCATGGTTGCAACTAAAGTTTTTAGAGCCAGACTACTCTGAGTCAAAATTCCTAATGTGTTATTTATATCTGTGTGAACTTTGAAAACATATATACTTCTCAAAGAACCTTACTCAGATATGAAAACAATATTGGTATCGACTTCAGGTCATTGTTGTGAAGATTACCAGATGATATATGTGGAATGATCCAGAGAAAAGAGTAAAGTATGGTATTCTTTACTGTCCTTTTCTGTTTATGATTTGATAGAAAGTTTTCTAGACTAGGAGTAAGAGATTTGTTGCTCTGTGGCTCTCTAATATATAGTTTTGTATAGCTTACTCAATCTCTCAGGTTTTTCATCTGCAATATAAGGTTGTTAATCTAAATTATTTCTTTACACTCTCATGTGGCTAAATTGATCTTAGTCCCCTGACTTCTCCATGGGAAAGAACATATAATTGAAATGTAAGTCCATCCTATCTTATCTGAAATTCTTAGGGTCTATTGTGTTTTGGAATTCAGAAATATTTGAACTTTAGAAAGGTTACACAGTTTATATACCAGGTATTACATAATAGCCCCCAGCAGGATCTGGAGTAAAAGCCTATAATCAAATGTTTTAGTATTTCTGCAATAAAAATATATGAATAGTCATACTAAGTAGGATATATTAAAAAAAAAAACTATGTCACCTCATATTTGCTTATGTTGAGTTTTTGCCACCAAACGAGGTTTTTTGTTTTTTGTTTGTTTGTTTGTTTTGTTTTGTTTTTTTTGTGGTACGCGGACCTCTCACTGTTGTGGCCTCTCCCGTTGTGGAGCACAGGCTCCGGACGTGCAGGCTCAGCAGCCATGGCTCATGGGCCCAGCCGCTCCGCGGCATGTGGGATCTTTCCGGACCGGGGCACGAACCCGTGTCCCCTGCATCGGCAGGCAGACTCTCAACCACTGCGCCACCAGGGAAGCCCCCAAATGAGTTTTGATGACAAAGTTACACAAAACTTTTGGTTTTTTAGAGGTTTCACACTTTAGAGTTACAGATATGTATTTGTGGACCTCTGAATCCATCCTTGTCTCTCACTGTCTAGCTTTGTGAAATCAAGTCACTCTGCCTCTGCCTCTGTAGACTCATTCATTCAATGAACAAATATTTATTGAGACTTACTACATGCCAGCACTTTTCTATGTCTTATGGGCTCTATGATGAACAATTATGTTCTTATTGAACTTATCTTCTGGGTGGAATGAAGACTGAGAAACAATAACAGATAAGTGAAAAAGAATATTTCTAATATTGATTAATACTATAATGAAATAAAAGAGGATGGCATTATAGTGACTGATGGGACAGTCTATTTCTAGTTCACCAGTTAGGAAAACCGCTGTGGAGCTGACACTTGAGCTGGGATCTGAAGGATAAGGAGTCAATTCTATGAAAATCTAGGGGTAGAGTATTCAGAAGGAAGAGATGGCAATCACATAAGCCCTAAGGCAGGAAATAGGCCTGTGGAACCAAAATACAGGAATTTAAGAGAGAGTGGCCAAAGGTGAAACTAGAGGAAAAGGTAAGGGCAAGATTTTGTTGGGTTTTGCAGGTCATGGTAATGAAAGGATGAATGAAATCAAGCTTTTGCTTTAAGAATGCTCATATAAGACAATGATTTCTAGAGACCTATTGTAAGTAGCTCAAAGGAGAGAAATTTCTATTCTGTCTCAAGGAAAAGTTAAAATGAAAACAGAATGCAATGATACCAAATAAAAACTTCAGAGAAAAATCAAATCAAGTGATGTAAGAAATAAAACAAATGCAATCAGTCATGTATTAATTGGGGTGGTAAAGCAAATTGCTTCCACTGGCTCTCAGACTTTTGTACAGAAACAAGCCATAAATATTCTTTATCATCAAAAGTATTAGAATAATTCTCTGGCAGTACATATACATGTATTATAGGCTAAGTGCAAGATTCAGACCAATAAAAGGAAAAACAAGAAGCTATATTACACTGGAAAGATTTGGATTTTAAACATCAGAAGATATCACTCAAATTTAATGTAGAAAACTATTCTTCTGCTCTTAACAACACAGTATTAATTCCTTTCTAAAAATATTTCATTGTCTATTACTGTACTGATATTTATTGGATGCACATCAATTCCACTCATACAATACTAAACAACTCATTTTAAAAAATAAAACACATTTTTAAATGGTCAGAACACAAAAGATGGGGGCTATCATTGTGAAGTTCTATAAATAGAGTAGAGTTCACACAGCTTAGAAGAGAATCTGACATATCAGAACCTATTGTTTACAAGATCCTATCCTCCCCAGGGTCACATAGTTGGCAAGTGACCAAACCAGCAGATTCAAGCCCATCTTTGCTCTGCCATAGTTCCTGAAGGGATCCCCTATACAAAGGTTTTCCCAGAAATCCTGTGATTTCTTGAATTACTTTTACTCAAAGAATTCTGACCATGAACCTAGCATTGTTCTCAGCACTGTAAATCATGAGTACACGCTAGAATACCTGAAGTCAAAAATATTTCACATTTGAGGCAATAGGGCCAAAGCATATGAAACAATGATCGATGCAATCTCAAATATATTTGAAAGCTTAGAAATATGATTGTCAGTAAAATGAAGATTTAGACTCTACTTTCTATGCTATAATAGCAACTGATAAGATTATCTTATGCCTTTGCTTAATACAAGAGAATAATGTATTCTCTCTCTTACAAAGACACAGTAAAAAGTCTTTCCAATTTGCACCCAATAGGATAAAGACACCCTGATGATATATTTCTTTTAAATTCTAGTAATAAAAGGATGTGTCAGCATCCTTACCACCTAAAGACCATAAATAGCACAGCTTGCTCAGTCTACTGAAAGATGTTCTCAGAGTTCAAACCCAATTCCATTAAGCACAAGTCCCAACCTGATTTATATATGATTAGGAGATACGCATGTCCTTGGATTGTCCACTCCGTAAAACATCTTAATGGGCTGCTAAAGGCAGCTCCACACTGTATCTTTTAAACCTTTTCTTCTGTTATTATCTCTCTCTCTCTCTACCACTTGCATTGCTTAAAGGGAGAGTCATTTCATTTATATATATGTTGAACTCTCAACACTGACTCAAGTGGATTGCTCCAAAATTCATCCTAGAACTTGACTCAGAGATCTATTTCTCAAGGTAATTCACTTAGGGGTCCCTTAAAGTCTAAACTCTTGCAAGATAATTCATTCACATTGAATGAAAAAAAAAAAGGATGCTAATTGTTTCCCCCCCCAAGGGAAAAAAACAATCTTCTATTTATCTTTTTATCATGTATTGAGACTAAGACACATTTTCTCAAGCACTTTGCCTCATGAAGAAGTTTCAGAGTTAGAAAAATCTAGTTTCAGAATTAAAAAAAAAAACATTTCACTGATTCTCAACATAAGCACTATTGTCATTTTGGTCAAGAAAATGTTTCGTTGTGTGAGTTGGTCCCCCACATTTGAAGGATATTTATTTTCCTTGGGCTTTATCCACAAACTATCAAGAATGTCCCCAGTCAGGGGACACCCTACCTGCATCCCACATCTGGTGTATGCATTTCAAAACAATTGCATAGGGTTATAATGACCCAGGTTGAGAACCATTACAACTACCTAAATCTGCAATAAAGGAATAGAGACTTGGAAACATTTAATGCTTTGCTCAAAGATACAGTACCTAACTAGCAAATATGAAAATGTGACTCTCCATTTAGTGTTCTTTTTATTTTTCTCCACAGAGAACTATTTCATAAAATCATCAAATATATAGAATAAAATTATATCTTGAGATGTAATCTATCTAAAGACTTTGACTCTACACAGAGACATAACTCAAATAAAAAACAGAATCTTCCAAAACGGATGAAAACATTTGACTCCTCCTAGCAACCTATTTAAAATTAGATTAATAATGAAATGGAAGAAGTGAAAGAGCAAGTAAATATAGGTGAGAATAGTTTCTTGGGCTTTAACTAGGTGTGTAACCTTAAATTATACTACTTACATAATCTCTTCAGGCTTCAGTTTCTCCATATGTAAACTGACACATTTGAGTCATATTATTCTTAAAGACTTGTCCTCTGTAAGAAATACTTGCCTTTATAGTTTTTCAAGTCTGTTTTATACTATGCAAAACAGTTAAGAGAATTTCATATCCTTACAAGATCCCTCTATTTATACAAATTTTTCTACTACAGACAGGGAGTAGAGTTTTCTGGTTAACCAAATAACCTAGAAAACAAGACTATATCATGTATTCCCAATAGTTCAATTTATTCCTTCATCAAACATTTGCAGCTATGACTATTCTTTACTGCTCCATATATAGGGAGCATATATGAATTGCAGGGACATATATAAATTAGATACTTTCACTGATATCAAGAAAACCACAGCTTGACCAAGGAGTTATATACATATAAACAGATTACTATAATGCAAAACAATAGGTATTATAATTATAACTATAGTTATTATGCTAAGCAATGAATTGTACTTACCACTAAAGTGGCAATGAAAATAGTGAAACATACATTTGCTGATTAAACAGAAACATCAGATACGTCATTATGGATATGAAACACTGAAATACTATAGAAAGAAGAATATTCTGGTTAATAAAGAATTTAAGTTAATAAAATATCAAATGAGCATTTCCCCCCATAATTCTTTCTTGCTAAAGTGAGCATAAAAATAACAATAATTATGGGTTTTGGAGTCAGAAAAAACTTGGATTGAATTCTAGCTCTGCCATTTAGAAGTTAGGTGGCCTTAGACAAATATCGTCACCCTTATAGCCCGTATCATCATTTGTAAAGTGCGGAGAATTGCTGTAAGCAATAAATAAAGTCATTCATATAAAGTGACAAGTTCATAGAAGGTCTTTTATAAATATTAAGTATCTTTCCTTTTTCAGTATGGAAAAATTTAGTCTTTCATCTGCCTTCATAGATTGTATTTTTATGGAAGATTGTAGTTTGCAAAAATGGCTGCAATATTTTCTATTCCACATGCTCTTATAGAATCTTGCCATCCCCTATTAAGAGGTAGGGTCTATGTCCCCTCCTCTTGGACTTGGGCCCCCCTTTGTGACATGTCTCAATTAACAGAGTATGATGAAAGTGATGTTATATCCTTTTCAAGACTTAGATGTAGCTTCTGCCTGGCTCACTCACTGTCTCAGAATATGTATCTTTGGACCCTGACAGACAACATAAAAGAATTTTAGATGTTGTGAAGAGACTGCATGGAGAAACCACATAAACTTAGAAAGAGCAAAGGAGACCCAGCTAGAAAAAGAAATTCAACAACCATTTTCTGACTCTTGGATAAACAGCATGTTCAAAACCCTAAATGTTCTCATTGCTAGTAATAGTCTAAGTCAAAGCACATAATAACAACAAGAAATAACCAGCTCTTGTCACCTGATAATTTGAAAATTATCAGTGCAATTGTTTTAAATAATAAACAATGAATACAAGTGAAAACCTGGCCAATAAAATCAAAATCTTCAATTAGAGAAGAAAAGAAATGCTCATAAGAAAAAAAAAGAATTTTGAAACAGAATTGTAAGTTTTCTATCCTAAGTTACTATGTACTTTGTGGCTATTTTGTCAAGTTGTATTCACTACTGTTTTATAAATGCAATGAAAAATATAAACTAACATGAAATACTGGGAGATAGCATTTATACAAACAGAGATTAGGGAAATAGTGAATTAAGAAAAAAAATCCATGTTATTATATTATTAAAAGCTTAGAACAGTATTACTAGAGTGGGTAATTTTTCTCCTAAAAAAACATTTTTGGTGGAGAATACACTAGAAGTTTATTTATTTATAATGTTAGCCTTAAGCCTAAATTAGTTTATATATCAAAATCTGGCTTCTCCTCAGAAGACAGGACTCCAATATCAAGAAACATAGCTACCTGCAATAAAACAAATAAACAAGAAGAACATCAACAACAAGAAGGATTGGGAGAAGTACTAAAAATTACAAATTTAGGAGTTAGGCTTGAGTTTAAATTATGGCTTCTTTCAATGCCATCTGCATAACTGCTTAACTTTTCTCAGACTTAATTTCCTGCATAAAAGCAGTAAAATAACACCTTTATGCAATGGATTCTTGTAAAGAGTAAGTGAAATGAGATATATAAAGTTCTTAGCATAGAAAATAGTACCTAGCACTTTCACCAGAAACTATACCAGTGCAGAATTCACCAGTGAAACCATATGATCCTTGGCTTTTTTCTGTTGGGAGTTTTTGATTACTAATTCAATCTCTTTACTTGAAGAGGTCTGTTCAGATGTTCTCTTTCTTTATGATTCAGTCTTGGTAAGTTGTGTGTTTCCAGGAAATTATCCATTTCTTCTAGGTTATCCAATTTGTCAGCATATAGTAGTCTCTCATGCTCTTTTGTATTGCTGTGGTATCAGTTGCCATGCCTCCTCTTTCATTCCTGATATTAATTATTTGAGTCTTATCACTTTATTTCTACCAAACACTTAAAGAAGACTTAAGGCCAATCCTTCTTAAACTCTTCCAAAAACTGAAGAGGAGGGAACACTCTCAGATTCGTTTTACAAGGCCAGCATTATCCTGATTGAAAAGCCAGATAAAGACACCGCAAGAAAAAAATAAACCTATAGTCCAATATCCCTAATAGGTATAGATGCGAAAATTTTCAACAAAATACTAACAAACAGAATTCAACAGCACACTAAAAGGATCATACACCATGATCAAGAGAAATTTATGCAAGAATGGTTCAGCATATGCAAATCAATAAATGTGATATACCACATTAATATAATGAAAGATAAGAATCATATAATCATCTCAATAGATGGAGGAAGAGCATTTGGAAAAATTCACATCCTACCATAATATAAACACTCAAAGAATTGGGTATGGAAAGAATATACCTCAACATAATAAAGGTCATATATGAGAAACCCACAGCTAACATCATAATGAATGGTAAAAGTTTGAAACCATTTCCTCAAAGATCAGGAATAAGACAAGGGTGCTCACTCTCACCACTCCTCTTCAACATGGTACTGGAAGTCTCGAGCCAGAGCAATCAGATAAGAAAAAGTTATAAAAGGCATCCAAATTGAAAAAGAAGTAAAATTATCTTTGTTTGCAGATGATGTGATCTTATACAGAGGAAATCCTAAAGATTTCATCAAAAAACTGTTAGAACTAATAAGCAAATTCAGTAAAATTATGGGATACAAAATCAATATATAGAAATCAGTTGCATTTCTATACATTAACAACAAAATATATGAAAAAGGGGCTTCCCTGGGGGCGCAGTGGTTGAGAGTCTGCCTGCCGGTGTGGGGGACACGGGTTCAAGCCTTGGTCTGGGAGGATCCCACATGCCGCGGAGCATCTGGGCCCGTGAGCCACAATTACTGAGCCTGCACGTCTGGAGCCTGTGCTCTGCAACAAGAGACGCCACAATAGTGAGAGGCCTGCGCACCGCGATGAAGAGTGGCCCCCACTTGCTGCAACTGGAGAAAGCCCTCACACAGAAATGAGGACCCAACACAGCCATAAATAAAATAAAATTAAATTTAAAAAATATATGAAAAAGAAACAAAGAAAACAACCCCAGGTATTTATCCAAAGAAAATGCATACACTAACTTGAAAAGATACATGCACACCCATGTTCACTGCATCATTATTTACAATAGCTGATATGGAAACAACCTAAGTGTCCACTGACAAATGAACAGATAAAGCAAATGTGGTTTATACATACAATGTAATATTATTCAGCCATTAAAAGAATGAAATCTTGACATTTGCAACAACAAAGATGGACATTAAGAGTATTATACTGGGCTTCCCTGGTGGCGCAGTGGTTGAGAGTCCGCCTGCCGATGCAGGGGACACGGGTTCGTGCCCCGATCCCGGAAGATCCCACATGCCACGGAGCAGCTGGGCCCGCGAGCCATGGCCGCGGAGCCTGTGTGTCCGGAGCCTGTGCTCCGCAACGGGAGAGGCCACAGCAGTGAGAGGCCCGCGTACAGCAAAAAAAAAAAAAAAAAAAAAAAAAAAAAAAAAGTATTATACTAAGTGAAATAAGTCAGAGAAAGACAAATACCATATGACCTAAGTTATATGTGGAATCTAAAACAACAACAATAACAACCAAGCTCATAGATACAGAGAACAGATTGGCGGTTGCTAGAGGCAGGGGTTTGGGGGTAGGTGAAATGGGTGAAGGGAGTCAAAAGGTATAAATTTCCAGTTATAAAATAAATAAGTCTAAAGGATATAATGTACAGCATAACAGCTATAGTTAATAATACTGTATGGTATATCTGAAAGTTGTTAATAAAGTAAATCTTAAAAGTTCTCATCACAAGAAAAAAAATTTTGTAACTATGTATGGTGATGGATGTTAACTAGAGCTTATTGACTTAATCACTTTGCAATATACACAAATATCAAATTATTATGTTGTACACCTAAAACTAATATAATGTATGTTAATTATATCTCAGTTAAAAAAATACCATTCACAATATCATAGAAAACAATAAAATAATTAGAAATAAATTTACTCAAGGAGATGTAAGATCTATACACTAAAAACTATACAACTCTGATGAAAGAAATAGAAGGCAGAAATAAATGGAAAGATACCCTGTGTTCTTGAATAGGAAGAATTAATATTGTTAAAATATTCATACTATCCAAAGCAATCTACAGATTCAGTGCAGTCCCTATCAAAATTCCAATGGTATTTTTTCCAGAAATAGAAAAAACATTCCTAATATTTGTATGGAACCACAAAAGACCCTGAAGAGTTAAGGCAATCCTGAAAAATAAGACCAAAACTGGTCTTCAAAGTTAGGGGAATCAAAAGGTATAGTAGTGGCATAAAAATAGAGACATAGACCAATGGAACAGAATCAAGAGCCCAGAAATAAACAATAAACCCTTGCATATATGGACAATTACTATTTGACAAGGCAGCCAAGAATGTTCAATAAGAAAAGGATAGCCTCTTCAGTAAATGGTGCTGGGAAAACTGGATAACCACATGCAGAAAAATAAAATTGGACCCCAGTCTTATACTTCTCACAAAAATAAACTTAAAATGATTAGAGAGTTAAACATAAGACCTGAAACCTTAAAACTTCTAGAAGAAAAATATGGAAAGATATCCTTGACATTGGTCTTGCAATGATTTTTTGGATATGACACCCAAAGCACAGTGATAAAAGCAAATATTAATAACAACAAACAAAAAGCTTCTACACAACAAAAGAAATAATCAACAAAATGAAAACACAACCTTCAGAATGGGAAAATTATTTTCAAATCATATACCTGATAAGGGGTTAATATCCAAAATATATAAAGAACTCATATAATTCAATAGCAAAAAAATAAATAAATGAATAAACAATTGATTACAAAATGGGCAGGAGAACTGAATAGACATTTTTCAAAAAAATAAGAAAAATACTAGTAACCAACAGGTACCTACAAAAGGTACTCAATACCACTAATCATCAAGGAAGTGAAAATCAAAACCACAGTGAGATATCACCTTACACCTGTTAGAATGGCTACCATAAAAAAAGACAATAAGTATTGGGGGGAGTGTGGAGAAAAGGGAACACTTGTGCACTGTTGGTGGGAATAGAAATTGGCATAGCCATTATGAAAAACAATATGGAGGTTCCTCAAAAAATTAAAAGTGTAACTATCATGTGATCCAGCAATTCCACTTCTGGGTATATATCCAAAGGAAAGAAAACAGGGTATTGATGAGACAGCTGCACTCCTGTGTTCACTGCAGTATTATTCACAATATTCAAAACATGGAAAAAAAAGAAGTGTCCATCAATGGATGAATGAAAAAAGGTGTGAGATACACACAAACACACACACACACAGTGGAATATTATTCAGCCATGAGAAATAAGGAAATCCTGTAATTTGCAGCAACATGGATGGACCATGAGGGCATTATGCTAAGTGTAATAAGTCAGGCAGAGAAAGACAAACACTGTATCATATTACTTCTGTATAGAATCTAAAAGCCAAACTCATAGAAACAAAGAGTAGAAAGGTGATTATCAGGAGCTGGGAGGGTGAGAAAAATAGAGACACTTTGGTTAAAGGGTACAAATGCTCACTTAGAAGACAAATAAATTTTGGGGCTCTGATGTACAGCACGGTGATTAACAATGCTGTATTTTATACTTGACAGTTGCTAAGAGAGTAAATCTTAAATGTTCTCACCACAAAAAAGAAATAGTAATTAGTGAGGTCGTGCTGGTGTTAGCCAATACCACAGTAGTAATAACTTCGCAATATGTAAGTGTATAAAATAAACACACTGTACACCTTGAGCTTACACAATGTTATATATGTCAGGTACATCTAAATAAAGTTGGGGGGGTTAGGGGAGGGGGAAAGTAAAAACAACAACAACAACAACAACAATCAAAGATGACCAATTATTTAAGTAAAACATAAGGACAAGATAAACTAACAGAATAAAAAAATACTTAAGGAAGCAGAGATAACTCAGGAGTAAAAAAACAATAAAAACTAATCAAATTTTTAAAAATTATCTAATTAGTACCCTCATAGAAGATAGTACATCCACAAAAAGGATAGATTGCTATGAAAAAGGAAAAACTCAGAGTGCAAGACAGAGCCTTTCCCAAAGTTGACAACAATCCAAACAATTTGTATGACTTTACTGCTAATGATGCCTGAAGCAGAAGGAAATTTTTCTAAACTACCAGCTACAAAGAATTAATTTTGATCAATCACAGAAACAACATTGAACTATCTTTCTATTTTCTCTGTTGAAAATGATAGTACTAAATTATTGTCCTATGAAAAGAGTATCGAAAAGTAAACAGCTAAAAGTTGTTTAAAGTATATTGAGGTGTGTCATACAGTTAATTAATGAAAATTTTGCATTTCCCTGACCTTGGCTTTTTAAAACTTGTAATGTGTTGTATTTCTTTTCTCACTCTAAATAAAATTTTACTCTTAGGAAAAAAAAAAGAAAAAGAAACTATGTCAGTGCATCAAATAGATGATAAGAAAAAGCATGTTTATAGCTTCACCTGTGATATCTTAATTCAATCCCTCTCTCCAGTACTCTACTATAGGGGAAGAATTAACATGCAGTTCTTTTCCCCCATATTTGTGGTTCTACCCATAGGTAAGGGAGAGATTTCTACCCAGACATTAGTAGTTCAGTACTTATTTACCTCTTTCTTTCTTTGGTTTTACAGCTTAGATCCCCGTAAGAGGAAGATAGGCGAGTAAAAGGATTCATACTCAAAAGCCCTATCTTAAGCTCTAATATTTGTTGGCTCCATATACCTCTCTTGGTGCACCACAGTCCTGTACTGATTCCATGATCAGCATTCTGTCTTTGTGTCTGGGGTACTCTATGCTGCTGAAGAAAATCAAATGAATGAAAATCAAATGAATTCAAGGATTCATTAGTAATTGCACCAGCTTTATGCCCCACAACTTCAGTGGGGCCTCCACCACTGACAAGGTATCATGACTCTTCTACTTCAGGGTTTCTCTATATTTCTCAGAAGATGAGCTTCACTCCTTGACGTTATAAGGCAACTTCCTGCTTCCACACCTACACACCTATCCATACCTATGCTTGTACTTAAATCCTTCCTTCTGGATTCAGAAGACTATTATCTCTCTTCCTCCTTAAAGTCAGTTAAAACTTTTGTGTTTCGAAAATTGATTTGTTTTTTGTTTTTTTTTTTTAGCTTCTAGTCAAAATAACAGTGTTAAAGAACACTGGTAATGCTTAGGGAAGCCACCAATAAGACTGAAAATAACTGAAATGAACATTTGTCAAATTTACAAAAGTAGTAAATGCCAAAGTCATGTGTAAATTGACACTGTTCTTCAGACCGGCATATTTAAAAGTGTGTTCTTTTGTGACATGGTCCATTTTGTCTCCGAAAATTCTTCATTATTTACCACACACACATTTATTTACTATTTTACAGGTCAATAAATTTCATTTTCTAAAAACATTGTTCTGTTTGTGGTCATAAAATTTAAGTTTATATCACAGTCCAACATTTAATTTTTAATTATAGAAGACCACCTAATAATAAACATATTTCTTTCAATGAGAGATTAAACTGTGCTATTAAAAAAAAAGCCACCTCTACTTGCTGTGGCAAGTTGCTGTTTTAAAAAAAAGTAATACTAAATCAACTACCCACCTTTCATAGTTTAGAGCATTAATTACTTGATCTCAAAACATATGTAAGAAGATGCCCTTAATTCATAGGGTGGTGAGATACCATGCTTGAGAAAAGGGTGGAAAGAATACAATTTACAGATTTTGGAAAAATTTAGGTCTCTAATGAACCTCACAATGCAGAGCTTGGTAGCTAGTACTAAAGAGCTATACTAAATAGCTAGCTATTTTTCTTCTATGTCAAAAATTTTTTCTCCAATTTTGACTAAATGTTATATGGAACTCTGTACCATGAATTTATCTCTTAATAATCTTAAATTCAAAACTCTTTTAACACTTTATGGTAACTTATAGAAATAATAGTACGGAATATCAATGTTATTTTCTTTGATTCTACGAAATGAACTAGAATTATGAATTGAGAGCAGCGCTGAAACAATATAATATTGCAATGGAATAATTAAACTTTATGATTTAAAAAACTAGTTTATTATAATAAAGTAAATTTAAATAATAAAAAAGTTTAAAAAAACTATAGGTTAAAAAAAAACTATAGGTAAAGTGTCATTGTTAAATCCCCATGTTGTTCTTACTGAAATTAATTCAGGATTATGTCATATAATATTTACATTGTCATTGATTTCTATTCTTAAGAGCCAAAACTCTAGAAGCTAGGAATATATAACGTGTAAATTTTTTTCTTTGGCACCTATTTCATTATCAGTCTCAGGCAGTAAGTTTCACTCAGGACAGCAATCTATCAAAAAATGTGTGTTGAGCATTTAGTGTGTTATTGTACTTTTTTACCTCAATCTCTTAACAGTTCATTCCTTTTTTCACCTCCTGTTCTTCAGCCTCACAGAGATAGATATCCAGTGCCTTAATCTCTTCACTTTCTCTCACTTTACAGGCCCCTTTTGATCTTTTTCTTCTTTATCCGGCCTGAACCTAATGGCTTTTCATTTGAACTATTGTCTCACAAATATCTTTGATTCATTTTACTTCAAAGTGTATCTGCTCAGCACAGCCCAAACCGCCAGATCAATGCTGTAGTTGGTTTTTCCACCCAGATGCTGAAGCTCTGTGGGAAAGGAAATCACCCATTTCTGCTAATAGTAAATTCTATATAGTGTTAGTTTTCATAACCAGTTGGGTACTGTCTTTGTCAGCCTGCTCTCTCATTTCCCTCAAAAAAATTTTCTAAATCATTACCATCTTCCTCTAAGTCCTTGATTACCATACTCCCTCATTTTGACAGGCTAGACAGTCCTCTCTCTCATGGAGGAAATTGGAAGCTATTAGCTGTGTTCTCTCTGTACATACATACCACACCCAGACCCAGAAAGCTAGCCCACAGTCATAGCCAGCCTCACCCTACTCCCTTCCCTACTCTCTTCAGTTCTCCTCTGCCATCTATATTCATGGTTGGAAAACCATAGCCCATGAGTCAAATCTGGCTTGCTGCCTGTTTTTGTAAATAAAATTTTATTGAAAATACCATGCCCATTTGTTTACATATTGTCTATGGCTGCTTTTATTTTATAATGACAGAGTTGATTAGTTTCTGCAGAGACCACATGGACTGCAAAACCTAAAATATTTATTATCTAGCACTTTACAGAAAGTTTGCTGCCCTCTGATTTATATAGTCAACATCTTCCTCTGCTTGGATCTTTATATTTAGCCTAAAAATATGGCCATCTCTTTTCCAGTCTAAAAGTGTTTGCTTGGGGTTGGGGGCATGGGGGTGTGTGGGCATTGGCTCAAACTCTCTACAGTTATATACAAATTTCTCTCTTCCCTTCCTAAAGGAACAAAGAACGTTCAGGAAGAATGCCACATTCTCTTCCTTAAGGTTGCTTTTTATTTGTTCCTTTGCCCTGTAATCTGACTTTTGCCCATACTACCTTTTTGAAATTAATCACACAAAATTAATGATGACCTCCTACCTGTCAAGCTTAAAGAAAAAATTTAGCTTTAATTAACCCATCTTTAGGTACCCTTCCCTTAAAATACTGTAATCCAATGTTCTTAACAAAGAGTGCTTATCAGGATCATCTCTACAGGTTTCCACACCTGTGCTGGCCACAAACAAACCAGAATTAATCTTTACTGCATTTTATTGCCTCTCAGATAAGGGATTAATAGTACTATTCCAATTGGAGAAAAAGTAATCAAGTAACTGGAACAAAATACTGTGGTAAATAAGAGAAGAATACCTAGTCTAGGTATCTGTCAATACATAATCTCCACCCTCACCATACAGGATACAAACAAACACTTGCCCTTG
This sequence comes from Mesoplodon densirostris, assembly GCF_025265405.1. Taxonomy (NCBI): domain Eukaryota; kingdom Metazoa; phylum Chordata; class Mammalia; order Artiodactyla; family Ziphiidae; genus Mesoplodon; species Mesoplodon densirostris. The sequence continues at coordinate 48,567,469 of NC_082667.1, read as the reverse complement.
CAGAATATGTCCACCCTGACCACTCTTCCTTTTCTAAGTTACCATCATCTGTTAACTAATAAAAAAGCCAAAGGAAGTCTAGGACATCTTGGAGTACAAAATGTTTTTTCCCCATTATCTCCTGGAATGAGGAATAACAACCATATAAGGAACAAAGAGCCTTCATTTTTCTTAAAAAAAAAAATGACATTCCCATAGATTAATGCCACAAATGTATTTGGCAGAGATGTGAAATACCCTTCCAGGGATGTAGATAATTAATCAAAATGTTCACTTCTCATAACGATGGTTGGTCCAGGATACGCACATAGAAATTAAATCTCTATACCAATAACACATGCACACTTACTTAATATGTAATTTCCATATTCCTCAAGTTGAAATGAGAGAAAGTACAGTGAAAAAACATGTTCTGCTTTCTTTTAAGGTGGGAATGTGGATAACCAGTAGGAAATTGAGATTATTAATCAAAATTTTTACTTCTCATAATTATGCTTGCCACAGTATATGCACATAGAAGTTTTCTATTAAAGTGGCCATGAAAACAAACAAGGACACACAGATATACAAAATCACTGATGATATCAATCAACAATTTACATCCAGTTAGGAGGAAAATATTCTCTTTAAAGGTTCTATATGGTGAGAATAGATTAACTGTCTCTATCTGACATATGTGTTGATTTTTAAAACAGAACAAAATCAGATAGAACACTAGCAGAAAGACACACATTTCAGCTTCTACTCTGTATCCCTACCAAAGATGCATGGATCGGTGCCTCTAAGTAAACCACGAATCTCACAGAGGAAAATTCTTTCTGATTAGACCAGAGTTATCCCTTTCTCATACCTCTGCCTTCCAGTCCTTCATCCCACAAAATCATAATTTTATTGGAATACTTTAATATGTATATTTATACTCTGGCGATCCAAGCAAGTAAACGTAAGACATAAAAATTGAAGGAATACAATTAATAAGGTAGATTTAATAAATAAAAATAAATTTTTTATCCCACAGAAAACATCCCTCATTTTAACATATTCATGGAACTATACTAAATTTTTATCACTTATTACACCACAAAATTCAGTATACCTTAAAATGTAAAACTCATAAAGACAATATTCCCTGACCACAGTAATTAAAAAGTGGAAATTAAGAATATATAGGGGTATATAGGGGTCTTCTCTGGTGGCACAGTGGTTGAGAGTCTGCCTGCCAATGCAGGGGACACGGGTTCGTGCCCCAGTGCGGGAGGATCCCACATGCCGCGGAGCAGCTGGGCCCGTGAGCCATGGCCGCTGAGCCTGCGCGTCTGGAGCCTGTGCTCCACAACGGGAGAGGCCACAACAGTGAGAAGCCCTAGTACCGCAATAAAAAAAAAAAAAAGAATATATAGGGATAAAACTAAACAATCTTAGCCTTTTCGAAATTAAGAAAAAATTTTGAAACTATTAAAAAACTGTAACTTTGTATGATGACAGAAGGTAACTAGACTTATCATTGTGATTATTTTGTAACGTATAGAAATAGCAAATCACTATGTTGCACACCAGGAACTACCATTGTATTGTAGGACAATTATACTTCAAAAACAAACAAACAAACTCATAGAAAAAGAGATCAGATTTATGGTTGTCAGAGGTGGGGAGTGGGGTGTAGAGGGAACTGGATGAAGACAATCAAAAGGTACAAACTTCATAAAATGAATAAGTACCAGGGTAGTAATGTACAAAATGATCATTATAATTAACACTGCTGTATGTTATATAGAAAGTCATCAAGAGAGTAAATCCTAAGAGCTCTCATCACAAGGAAAAAATATTTTTTCTATTTCTTTAATTTTGCATCTATAATAGATGGTGGATGTTCACCACATTTATTGTGGTAATCATACATGATGGATATAAGTCAAATCAATATACTGCACACTTTAAACTTATACAATGTTGTATGCCAGTTATATCTCAATAAAAATGGAAGAAAAAATACTGTATAATAGGAAATAAAATTATTATCCCAGACCATTTAGAAAATCATAAAAGTGGGAATGTAATATATGACCTTTATGGAATTTTTTTAAACATATTCAGAGATACGTTAATAGGCTTAGATGATTTTTTTTTAATGAAAATAAGTTGTCTTCATATTAAAATGTTAGAAAAAGTCAGAAGAAATAAAACGAAATGAAAAGAAGGCAACACTAAAAAGAAAATCAGAAATTAATTAATATAAACAGAAAACTGATAAAGAAATAAAGTACTTGGTTCTTAGAATACACAATAAAATTGATAAAAATATGGCAAATCTAATCAAGACAAAAAGAGAGATATGTTTTGGTACTAAGAAAAAGAATACAACCACAAATACAAAAATGATACTTCAAAAAAGAATTGTGTATGTGTTACTCTCCCTGTAAATATAAAGTAACAACCATAAACATAAAGCAGATATTTTGTCGCAAGATTAAAGACTTGTATTTGAATGCAAACTATATTGTGCACTAGTTACATAATCTTAAACAAATTCCCTAACTGCTGTGAGCCACATATGCTTCATCTATAAAATGGGAATTTAAACTCTCTAGAATAAATACAAGTGTTTTGAGAAGTACTGCTTATATCATTGTCATCATTGCTGTCATGACCTCCTCATCCTCACTATTAATATTCACTCTTTCTGTTTAATGCTTGATGTGTGCCTAAACAAGTTAAAATTTAAAAGATGATTTTCTATTCTAATCAATACTTTAATCATTACATAACAACCAAGCCCAGAACAGACCACTTACTTTTTTATTTATTTATCCACTGAACTGCAAGTTATCAGCAACATTCATTACATCTGAGAATACAAAATTTTACTGACATATCCTCAGAGAGGGAATCTTGTCCAACTGATAAGACCTGTAAGGGTTGATTATACTTAATAATTAACGTGGTGTTTTTAGAGTTACATAATTGTCATTAAATAAAGATATAGGTATCAAATTTATGAGAAAACCAAGAATAAAGCTGACATACAAAAAAAGTCAGGAATATATTTTCTCACTTTTGTTAGTAAACCTGAAGGTCTCATATAAACCTACAAGATTCTGAAAACAAGAAGAGTGCTGTACTTTTAGTTCATAAATCTTAGAATGAGATAAATAGAAAACCATTAAAATTGGATCTCTCATATTTATATATGTCCTTAGATTTTTCCTTCAGGTTTTAATGTAGGTTATTACTGTCACAGCTAAATTAAGTGAAAAGTAAATTTCCAACTCCTGACATTCTCTCATTTTAGACCAAAATAACCATTACTAGTTTAAAACTTGTGTAATGGAGTCCATCCGAGCAAAAACAGGTCATTTTGTAGCACAATTGCAAAATGCCAAAAATAAAATATGGTTGACCTTTGAACAAAAGGAGGAATTAGGGGTGCTGACCCACCATGCAGTGCAAAAAGGGGACTAAGGGTGCCCACTCTCCACACAGCTGAAAATCCATGTATAATTTATAGTCATTCCTCTGCATATGCAGTTCCTCCATGTCTGGGGCTCCTCATATCCACGTTTGAGTCCACAGATTCAACCAACCACAGATTGGGTAGTGCTATAATAGTAAAGATTGGGAAAAATGTGCCTATAAGTGGACCCATGCAGTTCAAACTAGTGTTGTTCAAAGGTCAACTGTAAAGCAAAAAGCCCACAAAACAAAAAACTGGTAATTCTACCTATCTTCTTGGATTAATCTATTTAAAAATTATACATACCTTAAGTTCCTTAACACGGTAAATATTTATAGCACACAAAAGAATCCAGAGATTAAAATAAATAGTCTTTTACACTCAAGGAACTCACTGTAGGTGAGTTCAGAGGAAGACTGCAAAGGTAAACAATTACAAAACTATATGATAGAAGTATATCTCTATACCGACTCTGTATCTTATGTTAGAGATACAGTGATAATCCTAGTAATTTATTGAGCATCAACACAAGTTGCTAGGCACTTTATCTTTAGTATTTTACAGCCTCTCTTGACCTCTGTGTGATAAGAATTATCATGCCCATTTTACAAAGATAGAATTGAAGTTTATAGAGTTTGGGCTGGTAAACTGGTAAAGGTCTGATTAATGTTCTCATTAAATTTAGATATTTGAGGAATTATCAGCTTTTGAAGTGAAAAAAGAATGTACTGGTCTAAGCTTCTAAATCTTGCCATGTCTTAGCTTCTTCATCTGAAAGTTGTCAGTAATTTAACTGGCCTCATTAATTTCACTAAGTTTTTGGGAAGATCAAATGTGATAATTTATAAGAAAGTTACTGAAAAGTAGACAAAGGTAAGCCATTTATAAAATGAGATACAGGATTACAGAGATGAAGCTCTGCCCGGGCTTTAGAATCTAGGCCAAGCAACCAAAGAACCAGGAGCTAGTATAGGATGGGAAATGGACTTGAAACAATTTCATTTATGTAAAACAGTTTAAACATTACAGCCTTTGCTAAACAACCTCAAGGTAAATGGATTTGAAACTATGTTTTTCTATTTGATCTGTGCTAGAGTAACAAAACACAGGCCAAGTAGAAAACTATGTAATTTTTTCTCTGAATTCAATCAGCAAAGACAAGGAACTTATATAATGTAGGCCCCCAAAGCAAATTTTCCCTCCATACTACATTCCTGAAGCCCAAAGGAAATGAGTAATTGCCTTGACTCCTCATTGCATTTTGTCTATACAGCCACCATCTGCCTTTAAACATGTAGAAAGAATAGTGTCACTTGTAGTAAAATAAAATCATCTAAGAGCTTTATAAGTGCTTTTTTTGTCTCTTCTTATTGTTACCCTCTCCATACATTGGCTTGAGTTCCCTGAACCTAATCTACTTGGAACTCTGTCCTTCCTGCAAACATTTCATTCTAAGTTTCGTTTTAGGCTTCCTTAACATATTGTCATAAATTCAGGTCTCTCAAAATATCTGCAGAGGAATCTAGAGTTATTCTTTCCATGCAGCAAGAGCATTCTGTCAAAACAAATTATACACCAGAAACTAGAGAAATAAGAAAAATTAGACAGTAAAATATTACACTGATTAAAAATATAATCCTTATTCACTTCCATTAAGTCATTAGTTTGAAAACCACCACAGAACTCATGTGCATGCCACTTTTAATTATCCTGTCCTAGAATTAAGTCCATATTTAGTTGTGAATGAATAACCATTGAGAAACTTTTTTTAACATCTTTATAGGAGTATAATTGCTTTACAATGGTGTGTAAAGCAATTTATATTGCCCCCTCCCTCCATATCTCCTCCCTCGTGTGTCTCCCTCCCACCCTCCCTATCCCACCCTTCTTGGTGGTCACAAAGCACCAAGCTAATCTCCCTGTGCTATGTGGCTGCTTCCCACTAGCTATCTATTTTACATTTGGTAGTATATATATGTCCATGCCACTCTCTCACTTTGTCCCAGCTTACCCTTCCCCCTCCCCATGTCCTCAAGTCCATTCTCTACATCTGCATCTTTATTCCTGACCTGCCCCTAGGTTCATCAGAACCATTTTTTTTCTCTATTTTAGATTCCATATATATGTGTTAGCATACAGTACTTGTTTTTCTCTTTCTGACTTACTTCACTCTGTATGACAGACTCTAGGTCCATCCACCTCAATACAAATAACTCAATTTTGTTTCTTTTTATGGCTGAGTAATGTTCCATTGTATATATGTGCCACATCTTCTTTATCCATTCATTTGTCGATGGACACTTAGGTTGCTTCCATGTCCTGGCTATTGTAAATAGTGCTGCAATGAACACTGTGGTACATGTCTCTTTTTGAATTATGGTTTTCTCAGGGTATATGCCCAGGAGTGGGACTGCTGGGTCGTATGGTAGTTCTATTTTTAGTTTTTTAAGGAACCTCCATACTGTTCTCCGTAGTGGCTGTATCAATTTACATTCCCACCAACAGTGCAAGAAGGTTCCCTTTTCTCCACACCCTCTTCAGCATTTACTGTTTGTAGATTTTTTGATGATGGCCATTCTGACTGGTGTGAGATGATACCTCATTGTAGTTTTGATCTGCATTTCTCTAATGATTAGTGATGCTGAGCATCCTTTCATACGTATGTTGGCAATCTGTATATCTTCTTCGGAGAAATGTCTGTTTAGGTCTTCTGACCATTTTTGGATTGGGTTGTTTGTTTGTTTTTTGATATTGAGCTGCATGAGTTGCTTGTATATTTTGGAGATTAATCCCTTGTCAGTTGCTTCATTTGCAAATATTTTCTCCCATTCTGAGGGTTGCCTTTTCATCTTGTTTATGGTTTCCTTTGCTGTGCAAAAGCTTTTAAGTTTCATTAAGTCCTATTTTTTTATTTTTGTTTTTATTTCCATTTCTCAGGAGGTGGGTCAAAAAGGATCTTGCTGTGATTTATGTCATAGAGTGTTCTGCCTATGTTTTCCTCTAAGAGTTTTATAGTGTCTGGCCTTCATTTAAGTCTTTAATCCATTTTGAGTGTATTTTTGTATATTTAGAAATAAATGCATTCTGTAATTGTTGACAGATATTTCACTGTGTATAGAAAACACACACATACACACACCCACTATACCATGACAGTGCCAAATCTTTCATACATTTAAGTATACAGGGGGGCTTCCCTGGTGGCGCAGTGGTTGAGAATCTGCCTGCCAATGCAGGGGACACGGGTTCAAGCCCTGGTCTGGGAAGATCCCACATGCCGTGGAGCGACTGGGCCCGTGAGCCACAATTGCTGAGCCTGCGCGTCTGGAGCCTGTGCTCCGCAACAAGAGAGGCCGCGATAGTGAGAGACCCGCGCACCGCAATGAAGAGTGGCCCCCGCTTGCCACAACTAGAGAAAGCCCTCGCACAGAAACGAAGACCCAACACAGCCATAAATAAATAAATAAATAAATAAATTAAAAAAAAAAAGTATACAGGGAGTACTGGGAAATTCGTTGAACACAAAGGACAATAAGCAAATTTCTTCCTAGTGATGCTTTAACTCAGATATACAATACTGTTGGCATCTGGCCACAGGCTAGATGACTAGAACAGTTATCATCAAGAAGAGTTGTTGGAGTTTAGCTTTCCTCAGTGAAATGTTAGAACAGAAGCTAATGATTGTAATTGAGGCCAGTCCACTTTGATACAAAATAATAACAATTTAAGGAATTTAGTTACCCTAAATAAGGAAAACTATAAAACTTAATTGAAGGACACAAAATATGTAGAGATGTATCATGTTCTTATATAACGTCACTTTAATACAATTAAAATGTTCATCATCACCAATTTAACATATAAAGTTAATGCAATTCTAGCCAGAATTGCAAAAATATTGTACAAAATCATTCTAAAATTCATTAGAAGAATAACTGGTAATTGCAGAGGAATTCTGTAAAAGTAGACAAGGAAGAGGGCTTTGCCCATTTCGACATTAAATCTCAATCAAAAGCTACCTTACTTAACTAGTATGGAACAAAAGTATATCCATGGAACAAAATTTAGAAATAGTTCCAAATGTAGATTGGGATTCAATGTATGATCAATGTGACTTCCACCTTAGAAGGGAAAAGATTATTTATTCAATAAAGGTTTTAGACACAAATGGCTATCTATTTGCCATAGACAAAATTAGATCCCCACTTCACACTTTACTCAAAAATATACTTCAGGTGATTTAGTGGTCTAAATGTAAATAATAAGACAATAAAGATTTTGGAATAAATACCTGAAGATATTTTTATAACCTTGATGGCACGGAAGACTTTCTTAAACATAATTAGAATCCAGAAGCCAAAAGGAAAAATAAAATTTACATATTTGCGTACATAAAAGTTAAATTTTTCTGATTTAAAAGAAAAGGCAACAAAAAAGTCAAACTACAAATAAACTGAAAGAAGCTACTTAGCAAACTTACAGTAACCAAAAGGATCTAAAATAGGAAGAGTCCTGCAAATTACTAAGAACAGGACAAATTAGAAAAGAACACTTTAGAAAAACAGACAAAGGATATGAACAGAAATTCGGTAGTAAAGAAATTGCAAATTCCAACCTCAATTATAAAACAAGAAATGTAAACTAAAATACTATGATACTATTTTTCACACTTAAAAAATTTGAAAAAATTATCAATACCTAGTATTCTGAGAAATGTGTAGAAATGAAAACCTTCATAGAGCTCTGATGGGAAAACAAATTGTTAAAGTCTTATTGAAGGACGATCTGATAGCATCTTTTAATATTTAAAACAAGCACACTGACCTTGCAGTTGCACTCCTAGGAATCTGCTTCATGAAATATTTGACTGTAAGCACAGAGCTGTGATTCTAAGAATGTTCAATATGATATTGTCCCTAATAGCAAAGCATTATAAATAATATAAATGTTCATTAATAGAGAAATGGCTGAAAAAATTGCAGTTTGTCCATATAAAATGATGGGTAACTACAACTAAAAGAAAGCAGTAGAACTAATGACTTAAAAAGAAGCCTATGACATAATAAATATATGAACAAAAAGTTACAGAATAGCAAATCTAGTGTGACCATATGTTAATTTACTTTATTTATTTATTTTTTTTGCCAAGAGTATATTTAGTAAAAGAACTAGGACATAAAACTGTATAGAATTTGAATACACATGTGATATATACATATAATAAAAATAATTTTGTTAATAGATTAATACTAGTAACATCAGAGTATTGAGTTATTTGCCATATATTTATTTTTCTTCATTCTTTATCCAGAATCAGGAGATTACAATGTAATATAAAGGTATTAATATTTACTCGTCTAATAGGGGCAGCAAATACATTAGCATTTACTAAAAGGTTTTAAAATTATCAGAATTTTGGAGGGGCAGCGTATGAAAGTACAAAGCAATTAGTTGTCCAAGTTCCAGTTTATTAGAGAAATAAACATTTCCTAGGAGAAGAAGCTTGGGATTACTGGAATTCACTAAGTCACCATTAATTTTTTAACAAGTCCAAGACAATTTGGGGGTAACTCTATACTGAGGAAACACCTGCTGTGAAAGGCCATGGCTAAGGCCGGAATCCTTATAATGTCTGTCAGAGTTACAGACAAACTGAAGATGTATGAATCAGTGCCCATTCAATATTGCAGGTAAACAATGCAGGGCTTACCATGTGTCCACATTTCTTCATTGGTGATCACAAGATAGAAACATAAAAAGGAATGCTCTAACCACCCAACAGAATTTTAGTCTGCATAGCAATATGAAAGTAGTCTGTTAAAATTGTTAAGAGACCTAAACAGAATATTGAGCAGAGTTCCCTGTGCTAGGTAGTAGTATCTATTTTAAATACTTGTTGGTTATCTATTTTAAATACAGTAGTGTGTATATGTCAATCCCAAACTCCCAATTTATCCCTCCCCTCTACCTTTCCCCTTTGGTAACTATAAATTTGTTTTCGAAGTCTGTGAGTCTGTTTTGTAAATAAGCTCATTTGTATCATTTTTTTAAAGATTCTGCATGTAAGCAATAGTATATATGTCTTTCTCTGTCTGACTTCACTTAGTATGATAATCTCCAGGTCCATCCATGTTGCTGCAAATGGCATTATTTCATTATTTTTAATGGCTGAGTAATATTTCATTGTATATATGTACCACATCTTCTTTATCCATTCATCTGTCAATGGACATTAAGGTTGATTTCATGTCTTGGCTATTGTAAACAGCACTGCAATGAACATTGGGGTGCATGTATCCTCTCAACCATGGTTTTATCTGGATATATGCCCAGGAATGGGATTGCTGGGTCATATGGTAGCTCTATTTTTAGTATTTTAAGGAACCTCCATATTATTCTCCACAGTGACTGTTCCAATCTACATTCCCACCAACAGTGTAGGAGGGTTCCCTTTTCTCCACACCCTCTCCAGCACTTATTGTTTGTAGGCTTTTTGATGATGGCCACTGTGACTGGTGTGAGGTGATATCTATTGTAGTTTTGATTTGCATTTCTCTAATAATTAGTGATGTTGAGCATCTTTTCATGTGCCTCTTGGCTATCTGTACATCTTCTTTGGAAAAATGTCTACTTAGGTCTTCTGTCCATTTTCTGATCAGGTTGTTTGTTTTTTTTTGACATTGAGCCACATGGGGTGTTTGTATATTTTGGAGATTAATCCCTTGTTGGTTGCATTATTTGCAAATACTTTCTCCCATTCTCTGGGTTGACTTTTTGCTTTGTTTATGTTTTCCTTTGCTGTACAAAAGCTTTTGAGTAACACAACATTGTTTTTCAACTATACTGCAATATGAAATAAAAGTTTAAAAAAATAACTTGCATTCAATATTGTGGTATTACTATTAAGGGCGAGTGAACATTTAAGAAAAAGAGACATAAACAAAATATAATTGTCTAAATATGAGATTCAGAGACAGGGCTAGAAAATATCAGAAAGGACAGTCAACTTACAATATTTATTAGGCTCCTTCAGTATGTGAGGCACTGGGCTGGTTGATGTGTATTTATTTTCTCATTTGATCCTCTTCAAAGATGCACTTATTGGTGGCTCAGAGAGGTTAAAGGGTTCTTAGTTTGTTTGCATACTCGTTTGTTTTTTTTGCATAGGTTCATTAAGTTGGTAACTGGAGGATATTGTATTTCTTTGTTTGTTTTGATTTTAAATTACTACAGATTATTAACTCTTCTACCCAGTTAACTCAGTAGTTTCATAGTGTATTACTTTGCTTTTCTTGGAATTTCTAGTTTTCTATGGTGTCACCAACTAATAATGCTAAGTTTCCTACTATTTTATTTAAAAGTTATATATGCCATTATTATGTCTTACTGCATTAGTTGGAATCATCTAAGTAATACTAGTAGTAGGGGTAGTGGTCAACTTATTTTCTTCTGATTTTATTGTTAATTCTCTGAAAGTTTTATAGCTAATTCTATTGTTTACAGCTGTGAAAAAGTCTCTATAACAGTGAAAAAGTCTCCTTTAATCCTATTTTATATCACATTTATAAAAATCATAAATGGCTCTTTTAAAATTTTTTTAATGTACTTGAATGTCTAGTTATTTCCCCTTTCTTATTCCTAATATTATATATTTTTATTTTCTTAATAAGATTTACTAGCATTTTTATATTGGATGCATTTTTCCAAGAAATTTATCAATTTTACTATTATTTATATTTTATGATGCATTATTCGTTGTTTATTTTATTTTCTCTTATATTAATTTCACCTTATATTGATATTTATTAATTTTTCTCATATTTCATTTTTACTTACTGTTATTCCTTTTCCTTTTTAGTTTGTTGGACTTCCTTTTATTTTCAATTTTTATTTTTTCACAATAAAAGTGTTTACGTCTATAATTTTTTCTGAATGCAGCTTTAGCTCTACACATAACTTCCTGTGTAAAGTGTTACCGTTTTTGATTTCTGGGTAATCTATAATTTCAGATTTGTGTCTTTTTCTTTTTTACATAAAATGGCTATTGTAAAAAGTGTCATTTCATTTCCAAATGGTTGAGCCTTTTGTTTATATATTTCCTCATTTGGGGCTTTTCATTATTTTGTTTTGTTGTTTTGCTTTTTTCCCTTTGGCCTTGAAATCTAATTGATCAGATACTAATATTGCTTCATCTGCTTTCATTTTGTTTGCTATTACCTGATATGTTATTTGCCTACACTTTTGTTAGGGAGAGAATACTCTGTCATTTTGTTTTAGGTGTGTTTAATTGTAAACAGTACAAATAGGTGAATTTTATTTTTTAGAACAATCTTAGAGCCTATCCTTCCATAGCATACTCAAGCCACTCACATTAATTTTGATAACATATATGATGGCTTTATTTTTCTCATATTTACTCCTTTTATATTTGTTTTTTATCCTTTCCTTTTTCTGCTTCCTTGCTTTTGTCAGATTCTTCTTCTCAACTATTCCTTCCATTCTCCATAATAGTCCAGGAATTGTACCATACTTCTCACTCACCTATAGGTGATCTTTCCTCTTTTAATAGTCATACTAAAGTTGTGATCACTTTGGGTAGTATAGTCATTTTCACAATGTTGATTCTTCCAATCCAAGAACATGGTATATTTTTCCATCTGTTTGTATCATCTTTAATTTCTTTCATCAGTGTCTTATAGTCTTCTGCATACAGGGCTTTTGTCTCCCTAGGTAGGTTTATTCATAGGTATTTTATTCTTTTTGTTGCAATGGTAAATGGGAGTGTGTCTTTAATTTCTCTTTCAGATTTTTCATCATTAGTGTGTAAGAATGCAAGAGATTTCTGTGCATTAATTTTGTATCCTGCTACTTTACCAAATTCATTGATTAGCTCTAGTAGTTTTCTGGTCTTCTATGCATAGTAAGATCTTCTAGGAATAGTATCATGTCATGGGCAAACAGTGACAGTTTTACTTCTTTTCCAATTTGGATTCCTTTTATTTCTTTTTCTTCTCTGATTGCCATGGCTAGGACTTCCAAAACTATGTTGAATAGTAGTGGCGAGAGTGGACATCCTTGTCTTGTTCCTGATCTTAGAGGAAGTGCTTTCTGTTTTTCACCACTGAGAATGATGTTGGCTGTTGCTTTGTCATATATAGCCTTTATTATGTTGAGGTAGGTTCTCTCTATGCCCACTTTCTGGAGAGTTTTTATCATAAATGGGTGTTGACTTTTGTCAAAAGCTTTTTCTGCATCTTTTGAGATGATCATATGGTTTTTATCTTTCAGTTTGTTAGTATGGTGTATCACATTGATTGATTTGCATATACTGAAGAATCCTTGCATTCCTGGGATAAACCTCACTTGATCATGGTGTATGATCCTTTTAATGTGTTGTTGGATTCTGTTTGCTGGTGTTTTATTGAGGATCTTTGCATCTATGTTCATCAGTGATATTGGACTGTAATTTTTTTGTGTGTGTGTGACATCTTTGTCTGGTTTTGGTATCAGGGTGATGGTGGTCTCGTAGAATGAGTTTGGGAGTAAATATTTGCAAATGAAGCAACTAACAAAGGACTAATCTCCAAAATATACAAGCAGCTCATGCAGCTCAATATGAAAAAATCAAAGAGCCCAATCCAAAAATGGGCAGAAGATCTAAATAGATATTTCCCCAAAATAGACATACAGATTGCCAACAAACACATGAAAAGATGCTCAACATCACTAATCATTAGAGAAATGCAAATCAAAACCACAATGAATTATTACCTCGTACCTGTCAGAATGGTCATCATCAAAAAATCTACAAACAATAAATGCTGGAGAGGGTGTGATGAAAAGGGAGCCCTCTTGCACTGTTGGTGGGAATGTAAATTAATACAGCCACTGTATTAAGGAACCACATAGAGGTTCCTTAAAAAACTAAAAATAGAACTACCATATGACCCACCAATGCCACTATTGGGCATATACGCTGAGAAGACCATAATTCAAAAACATACATGTACCACAATGTTCATTAGAGCACTATTTACAATAGCCAGGACATGGAAGCAACTTAAATGTCCACTGATAGATGAATGGATGAAGATGTGGCATATGTATACAATGGAATATTACTCTGCCATAAAAAGGAACAAAATTGAATTATTTGTAATGAGGTGGATGGACCCAGAGTCTGTCATACAGAGTGAAGTAACTCAGAAAGAGTAAAATAAATACCAGATGCTAAAGCACATATATGGAATCTAAAAAAAAAATGATACTGAAGAACCTAGTGCCAGGGCAGGAATAAAGATGCAGATGTAGAGAACAGACTTGAGGACACGGGGTGAAGGGGAAGCTGGGACGAAGTGAGAGAGTAGCATTGACATATATACACTACCAAATGTAAAATGGCTGGCTAGTGGGAAGCTGCTGCATAACACAGGGAGATCAGCTCGATGCTTTGTGACCACCTAGAGGGGTGGGAATGGGAGGATGGGAGGGAGGCTCAAGAGGGAGGGGATATGGGGATATATGTATACATATAGCTGATTCACTTTGTTGTACAGCAGAAACTAACACAACATTATAAAGCAATTACACTCCAATAAAGATATATTAAAAAAAAAAACCTGTAGTCACACACACAAAATATAATAACCAGACTTCTCCACCAACTGATTACTAGTCCTTCATTCCCTTCACTACTCAACTCTTATTTCACTAAAATAATTTTGAATTGGTGTCTCTGTCTATATTTTAACTTCTGAGAAATACCTGAAGCAAAACTTCTTGAAGCTATACATATTTCTGAAAATAAAATGTGATTTCAGCAATTTTTATTGTTTTAGGAAATGCTCTCAAGTTTATCATGTTGAAATAAAGCCTAACTTTCTCACCAGTGTTTATTCATTTTTATTCCATCAGTAATAATCCAAGTGACTGCATGAAAGAATCTTCCAGACAATATCCTTTCAAACCTTTCAGCCCATCACTCATTTTCACCCAAACATTTTCTGTTTGTTTGCCTGCTATGTTTTATGCAGTTTATTGAGTATTTTCCTCAACTATGTAGAGAAGCATCATACATAATTTCCACAAAGCCAACATTGCATCTTCCAAATTATGAGTTCTAAAAAAAGAAAATCATTTGAAATATCTTGTTTGAAAGATGAATATTTGGCAAATAAGAATGTAATCTTAAAGCAATCCTCAATGATTGCTTGATGCTCAGATTATATATTATTTCTCTGGAATATTACAATCTTTCTATTTTTTCTTCTTTATCATTAAATAAGTGAAAGAATGTTTATTCAAAACTTCAACCATATTTTAAAGAGGCGTGAAATAATAATACTCATTTCATCAGAGTCACTAGTTATCCATTTAAATGATTAAAAAGAAATTATAATTTCTTTTTAATGGTGGAGAATTTCTTTCTCCACCATTTCTAATTTTAACCACCTCCATGGATGTGTGCTTAAAATGAGTTTAGAGAAAATAAGGATGAAAGAAAAACTGGATGAAGACTACACAGTGAAACAGTCAGAAGGAGGCAGCCTCTGCTTACTTTAGTTCAGAGATTGATGGGTGGTAGAGAGGCCTCAACAGCCTACTCAGGTGCAAATTCCTCACAAGGCTATTTCTAATGCCTTAAGAGCATCTGGCATCACATGCCCCCCCAAATATGCCAATAACTGAGAAAAGAAAGCTTTCTAAATTTCACACATTGCATGCCAAATGGAAAGCAAATCATACCCAATCTTGCAAAATGCAAAAACAACAAAAAAGAATTAAATACTATTTATGTGTGTTTTGGTATACAAATTCCCCAAAAGGTAAACAGTAACTGGGTTGCAAATAAAATTATAAAATAAACAAACAATTGAGCTTATCTATTTTATTACTGTAAAGAAATCCAGGTCCTTTAAATTTTAATATTTTCAAATGAGGGAGGCAATTTTCTCATTCAAAGATTTCATTTGAAGACTCTGCTCAAACTACAGAGAATATCCCTTGAAAATCATCCATAGTCAGAGACTTCACCCAGCAAATACAGGATGGCATGTGCTCCTTATTACATTTCAAACAATATATCCTAGAAAAAACTTCATACCAGCATCTGGGAAGGGTTAAAGTGTAGAAAATAATTTTGTAAAACAGGAAACTTCACCTCTTTGCCAACTGACTACATTATTGCTTGATTTTTGTGGTTACTGTCCTCAAATCCAGTGGCAACTGAGACTTAGCCTTTAAGGGACTCATAGTAGATAGAGTAAAGAAGTCCTCCAGTGAGCTCCACGTAGACACATAACTGTTTGACCTTGGAAAAGTCATTTAATCACTCTGAGTTTCAGTTCTTAAATGTCTAATATAGAAATAAAGAGAGGAAAACTATTTGAAATATTTTATTTGAAGGTTGAATACATGGAAAATACGAATGCAAGTGTAAAGCAATGCTCAATGCATATCAGATGCTTAGATGATGTATTATTTCACTGTAATATAAGAATCTTTCCATTTTTTTCTTTATCAATAGATAAGTGAAAGGATTTTTTCTCAAAAAATCAAACATATCTTACAGTGGTAAGAAACTCTAATTCTCATTTTATCAGAGGTTTTACTCTTCACAGAGTTTAGTTTCATTGATGTGAAGGACTTTGGGGGTTCATTGTTCTATCTCTAGGCACAGGAGAAAGCCATGGGATCCAGCTAATACTGTCCTGAAGAGTATTAGATGTCCTTAGTTTTAGGGACAGAGCTGAAGATGATTATCAGAAGCAAAATACTCTAGAGTTTCCAGGTCCTAAGGTAAACAGTTCGGAGCATGATTACCAAATAATCAGATGGTAAACTAGTAAATGAGAAAGGTAAACCAAGATGAAATATCAAGGGTATTTTAAATAAGGAAGCCAAGGCAGAAAGAGACATTTTGAAAGCAAAAAGAAGGTGAGGCCTGACAGAACTTCTAAGGAGCTCAGTCTTAAGAACTGAGAGTGGAAAACCTCAGAGTCTGGTCTTGAGCATGGAGGGGAGCAATGTCTGGGGAGAAAAAGTTGCAACAGGAATACATTCTTGGCTTTTCTGAGTTTCCTCATGATCTACACTTTGTGTTTCCCCTTTCCTGAGGCTCTAACTTCACAGTTACTTTGTGGTAAAGTTTCTGCCTTTAGAGGTCATCAGTGTACTTCTACTTCCCAACTAAAGCAGAAATACCCCTTGCAGTATCCTTGATAAGAACTCCCCATCTCCAATTATCGATTTATTTTCCTGTGCTATCCATGAGTTTCTCAGTATCATTGAAATTCTACAGATATTAGAACATCTGTATTTGAATTAAAGTAAAATTCTGGGCCCCAAGCCAAAAATCTCAATTTCAATGAGCCAGCCATTAGATAAATAAATACAGAAGTCTCTCTATTGATATTTCTTTTTTGTCCCTCACAAAATACAGAGGCTGCTTCATAATAGTGGCATCTCTGCTTCTTTCTATAATTCTAGTCCTGTGGCTTTGTCTGATGGTTTCGCCAATGGCAGGCAGCCAGATAATCTTTTGACCTACTTGTCTAGAATACTTGGCTAACCTCAGTGATGGATGGATGTTCTTTCTATCTAGTTGGAATTTACAAATACGCTCAGATTAGAACAGCAAGTAGAAGGTGTAGATGGGAAGCCGAACACTAACCCTTTGAAATAGCGCTATTCCTTCACAGACAACACCAACCAACCAGCTCACCCAAACACTATCTTTAGGAGTTTGTGTAAATTGTCCCTAAAATTTGACCAGGACCTGAAAACTCCAAAATGGTCATCATCATAAAACCACTTTAGTTGGGCTTGATGAGGCAGCTGTCAACTCAATGGCTTTGATTAAGTTAACAGTAGGTTTGTCTTGAATTTTGCAAGGCTCACCACATCCCATGAATAATTGGCTCCCAAATGTGTATAGGTTTGACTATATTAAAGCAAATTTCTCACTCCAGCTTTTAAAAAAAAATTTTGAGAATAAAGAAGGTTTTGAAATTCTCCACATCCTTGACAACAGTTGTTACTTTTGATAATAGCCATTCTAAAAGATGTGAGGTGATATCTCATTGTGGTTTTTATTTGCATTTCTCTGATGATTTGTTTCACTTAGCATCTTTTCATATGCCTGCTGGCCATCTGTATGTCTTCTTTGGAAAACTGTCTATTTAGATACTCTAACCATTTTTTAATCAGATGTTTGTGTTTTGTTTTGTTTTGCTATTGAGTTGTATGATATTTTGGATATTAACTCCTTATCAGATATATAATTTGCATATATTTTCCTTTTCATATTACTGAGAATTTTCTTTGCTGTGCAGAAGCTTTTTAGTTTGATGTAGTCTCACTTACTTATTTTTGTTTTTGTTGCCTTTGCTTTTGGAATAAAAAAATCACCTCCAAGACCAATGTCAAGGAGCTTTTTGACTGCGTTTTCTTCTAGGAATTTTATGGTTTCAGGTCTTACATTCAAGTCTTTAATCCATTTTGAGTTAATTTTTGTGTATGGTTGAAGATAGTAGTCTAGTTTCAGTCTTTTGCATGTGGCTGTCCAGTTTTCCCAACACCATTTATTGAAGAGATTCTTCTTTCCCCATTGTATATTCTTGCCTACTTTGTAGTAAATTAATTGACCATACATGTGTGGGCTTATTTCTGGGCTCTCTGTTCTGCTTCATTGATCTGTGTATCCATTTTCATGACAATACTATACTGTTTTGATAACTCGAGCTTAGTAATATAGTTTGAAATCAGGGAGCATGATGCCTCTAGCTTTGCTCTTCTTTCTCAAGATTCTTTGGCTATTTGGAGTATTTTGTGGTTCCAAACAAATTTTAGGATTGTTTTTCTATTTCTGTTTAAAATGCCATAGGAATTTTAATGGGGATTGTATTGAATATGTAGATTGCTTTGGGTAATATGGGCATTTTAAGAACATTAATTCTTCCAATCTATATGCACAAAATATATTTTCATTTTTGTGTGTCTTCTTTGGTCTCTTTCAACAGTGTCTTAAAATTTTCATGATACAAGCCTTTCACCTCCTTGGTTAAACTGAATTCCATGTATTTTATTCTTTCTGATGCAATTGTAAATGGGATTGTTTCCTTAATATCTCTTTCTGATACTTAATTGTTAGTATATAAAAACACAACATATTTTGTATATTGATTTTGTATCCTGAAATTTTACTGCATTTGTTGATTAGTTCTAATAGTTTTTGGTGAAGTCTTTAGGGTTTTCTGTATATAGTATTGTCATCCACCAATAGTGACAGTTTTACTTTTTTTTTCCAATTTAGATGCCTTTTATTTCTTTTTCTTGCCTAACTGCTCTGTCTCAGACATTCAATATGATATTGGATTAAAGTGGTGAGAGTGGGCATCTTTGTCTTATTCCTGTTGAGTATGATATTAACTGTTAGTCTGTCATATATGGCTTTTATTATATCAAGGTATGTTCCATCTATATTCGATTTGTTGAGAGTTTTCATTTGCATCTATTGAGATGATCATTTGATTTTTAGTCTTCATTTTGTTAATGCATTGTAACACATAGATTGACTTGTAGATGTTGAACCATACTTGCACCCCTAGAATAAATCCCACTAGATCATGGTATATGATTCTTTAAATGTATTGTTGAATTTGGTTTCCTAATATTTTGTTCATTGGGGATATTGGCCTGTAATTTTATCTTTTTGTGGTGTCCTTGTCTGGTTTTGGTATCAGGGTAATGTTGGCCTCATAAAATAAATTTGGAAGCAACCCCTCCTCTTCAATTTTTGGGAAGAGTTTGAGAAGGATAAATATTGATTCTCTTTGAAGGTTTGGCTGAATTCACCAGTGAAGCCGTCTAGTTCTGGACTTTTGTTTGTTGGGAAGTTTCTGATTACTGACTCAATCTCCTTACTAATAATTGGTCTATTGAGATTTTTACTTCTTCATGATTCAGTCTTGGTAGATTTCTTAGTATGTACCTAGAAATTTACACATTTCTTCTAGGTCATCCAATTTGTTGGCATATAATTGTTCATAGTGCTCTCTTATAATCCTTTGTAGTGGCATCAGATCTTTTCTGTGGTATCAGTTGTGAGAAGCATTTAAAACAGTGTCTAGCACAGCAGACTATCAGATATAAGCTATTAATAATAATTATAAATAACATATTTCATTGAGAGAAATAACTGTAGAAATAAAATATTTCTATAAAGTTCTAATATATAGCAATAGTAGGAAAAACAAATGCCTATATAACCAGTAACAAATGTAGAAACAAAGTACAGTTACACAGTTTTCATTACATAAAACTAGTTTGATAAATATCCTCATGAATTTATTATTCATTCATTCATTTATTCAAAGAGTATATTGTACCTACTCTGTGTATAGCACAATATCTCTCTTCTCTAGGTAAAAATTTGTTGATATAGCATTCTTTGGTTTCTTATATGGCTTATATAAAACAGAAGTTCTACTTTGGCCTTATTGTTCTGATTGTCTACAACAGGGATCAGCAATCTATTAAAAAGATGTAACACGATACTTCATTTTCTGTGGAGGAGGAGTGCTGATTAGCTATAAGCTACCAACATGTAATAGGATAGGAGAGAAGGATTACAATAATGTAAGCTTCATAAGGGCTCTTTTACGTTTGTTCATGAAAGTACCCCCAGGATTCAACTAGTGCCTGGCATGTGATGAACACTTAGTTTCTTTTTTTTTTAACCATTTCTTAAATTGAAGTAGAGTTAATTTACATGTTCTGTTAGTTTCAGGTTTACAGCAAAGTCATTCAGTTATACATACATACATATATATATATATATATATATATATATATATATATATACACACTTATATTCTTTTTCATATTCTTTTCCATTATAGGTAATTAAATATAGTTAATTAAATATATTAAATATAGTTCCCTGTGCTATACAGTAGGTACTTGTTATTAATACCAAACTCCTAATTTATCTCCCCTGCCACCCGCTCTGGTAACCATAACTTTGTTTTCTATGTCTGTAAATCTATTTCCATTTTGTAAATAAGTTCATTTGTATCATTATTTTTAGATTCCACGTATAAAAGATATCATATGATATTTTAAACAATATGAATTCTTCCAATCCAAGAACATGGTCTACCTTTCCATCTGTTTTTGTCATCTTCAATTTCTTTCATCAGTGTCTTATAGTTTTCAGAGTACAGGTCTTTTGCCTCCTTAGGTAGGTTTATTCCTAGGTATTTTATTATTTTTGATGCACTGGTAAGTGGGATTTTTTTCCCCTAATTTCTCTTTCTGATATTTCATTTTTAAGAGTTAGTTTCTTAATAAATGAAAGGCTGAAGGCAGAGTGGTGCATGCCTGCTGGGTCCTCTGAAAGTTGTTAGCAGCCCTTTACAGCTAGAATAAAAGATCTGTGTTACTATCAACCAACCTATCTGAGCAATAGTTTTAGCATGCATCTACCTGCCACCAGCTCCTGGTCTTTGCTGCCCTGACTTCACTGGTAAACAATTATGCAACCTAAAATATCACTTTGCTGGGTCTCTAGAATCCTGGTATGGTAGAAAATGACCAGGCTTTGTAGTTAGACAAACCTGGATTTGAGTACTGGCTCCATCACTCATTTGACCACCAGCAAAAGTTTTAACCTCTCTGAGAGTCAGGTTCCTCCTCTGTAAATTGGAGATTAACATGCTTAACTCAAACAGTTATAGGTATTAAATACGGGTCTGATGCCTGACTTAAATTTGATGGAACCTCATTAGGTGCTTTGTCATTGCTTCAGAAAAAGATTCATCTATACAGATATGATCTAGGAGAATGTGATGACAGCACAGAATTGTGAGCATTAGGTCTTCTTACTACAAATATTATTTGAATAATTTATCCAGGAAAAACTAATCTGGGTGGTATCTTAAAATGTAAACCCACCTACCAGAATTAAAATTAAAGTGTGTTATTTTGGGGCACTTATTTAAAGAAGTTCATTCATTCCTGACAAAAGCTGTTTGGAAAAATAACTTTAACCCACTTTAAAATATATGAGAATCTTAAAATTAACCTAAATTTACCAGTGAGGGAAAAGAATTTCTAAAATAAGTAAAGACATGTTAACCTTGTTCATTAGAATAGACTGTATATTTCTGTCTGAATACATAATAGATCTGAAAATGTCAAACAATGATATGGGTCATGTCTGGGTATATGATGTTTTGGATATAATCTGGTTAGTGAGTCAAACCGGGTTCTCAGTCAACAAACATACATGAAACAAAACCTCTAGGCTCTGATTTAAACCCCTTGAAAGAGGAGCCTGGGTTTCCTTACTAGTCAGTGAAAAATCATGCCAAGGCTGGTAAATGTTTTCTGTGTAAAGTCTGCATGTTAATGACAAAGAAGCAAATTCAAGGACAAGAATGCTCATGGATATGATGATTTCAGACCTCATGATTCATTTCACACTTGGAATAGCCTGGGAAACTGGGATAACTATCAGCCACATCTTAGAGAAGAGTAAAAGATGCCCTTTTCGTGCAAAAAAGAAAAGTTATATCTACTGATCATTCAGAGAGCTACAGAAATAATGGATCTTGTCTTTTTGAAGATCCTTGAGATATGTGAAAGCACTTCTATGTAAAATCACCTAATCTCAATTTTTGTTATAGAAGAAATACAACATTTTAATGGAAAAATATTATAATTATTATAAATAGTAGTTGCTGTTTATTTATTTCTGAATTATATACATGCATTTATTCAGGTAATTTCATTTAAGCTTCACAACAACCTTGTGAGGTAAGTATTGCTAGGTTCAGTTTACAGATAAGGTAACTGAGGTACTAAGATATTTAAGTAGAAGGAAGTATCAGGATTTATATCCACTTTTGTCTTTCTCTGTATCATGCTTCTGATTATATTATGCATTATCTAGAGCCACTATAACCCCCCCAAAAAAAGCCCCCAAAAATTATTGCTTGGGGTTTCTGTTGCTTTTAAGTGTTGCTTTAGTTAATTTAAAATACTCTTTTAATACCTCAAGAGGAAGATGTCAATGAGGTAAAAATTTAAAGAAAACAACTAGCAAAAGAACTATGTTAAGAGTTTCTATAAAGTGGATGTTATTGTTCTGTAAGTTTCAGGTTGAATGAAGGTTGTGGAACCTACTTGGACAATGTCCAATTAAATTAGACATTTGCCATACGTATAGAAAACCAAAGTAAGGTCCAGTGTGTCCTTTGGGTTAAAACATCAGAGCTTTCCAATGATACAATTAAAAAAAAAAAAAAAAAAGCATGTGCTTTGCTCAGAGAACCCTGGAACACCTGGGAATTGTGTGGAATTTAACAATTAATACTTGTTACTTCCATAGCATCACTGTAAAAAATAAGGCTAGATATATATTTACATAACTCTTTTCTCCCTTTTGTGTCCCTTTTCACTCTTTTAAAAATCACCTGTAGAGTGATTTTAAATTAAATAATCATTTCACATTCCACTAATAGTCAGATATTCTTTGCCCCAAAACAAAATTGTTAGAATTTTTGTTTACTCCCTTGTTTGCTGTCAAGTTTGGGTTTATTCACAGTAAGGGGCCTTAGCATGGGGATTTTCTTCCCAGTAATTGCTTCTCTTTATCAGACTTTAGAGGCATTCATTAACCACAGTCAAAAACCCATCTTTGGGGCTTCCCTGATGGCGCAGTGTTTGAGAATCTCCCTGCCAATGCAGGGGACACGGGTTCGAGCCCTGGTCTGGGAAGATATCACATGCCGTGGAGCAACTGGGCCCGTGAGCCACAATTACTGAGCCTGCACGTCTGGAGCCTGTGCTCCACATCAAGAGACGCCGCGATATTGAGAGGCCTGTGCACCATGATGAAGAGTGGCCCCCACTTGCCGCAAATAGAGAAAGCCCTCACACAGCAACGAAGACGCAACACAGCCATAAATAAATAAAATAAAATAAAATAAAATAAAATCTTCATCTCTAAACAAGTTCCACCCAAATGCCATGATTCCCCCAAATCTGGGAAACTCTGCCATTTCCCAGAATTAACCTGTAATATCTTATATCTAGTTTAGGCAGTTAATCAGCACCAGCCAAATTATGAAATAGTTCTTCACTCATTATATATATCTAAATATGAAGCAATATAGCACTGTTATTATGAACAAGATCTTGGGCTTTAATTCCTTTTCCACCATTCCTTAATGGTATAAATTTTTATAGGCTACTTGGCATTTCTGAGCCTGTTTTTCTCATCATTATGGATATTAATAGTACCTACCTCATGGAGTTGTTTGAAGATTAAATAACATATTGTACATAATAAAGCCCTAAGCATGAGATCTGCAACACAGTAAGTACCAAATTAGTGTTAACCATAGTGGTGATGATGATGTTTAAAATAGCATACGAAACAGATGTTACCGAGAAGAATGCTGGAAAATGGAAAAAATACAAATATGTGGGCTTCTTAATTACGTTATCTCATTGTATCAATATATTGTAAGCTCGCTGAGGGTATGTGACACTTCTTATTTGCCTTTGTATCTCCAGCATCTACCACAATGCCTGGAAACTTGTAGGCACTCAGCAAACGTTGGTTGAATGAATAAATTCTCATAGGTGTTGTCTAATTCACCTTGGCAGTACTTAGTAGTTCAGAGAACAAGAACTAAGCCTCTGTGAATTCCCTTTGGAAGATGATGAGAACACCCAAAGAATGGATAAGAAAGGGGAAAATCAGCTGAATCAGGGTTCTACAGCAAAATCTTGCTGTATATCCCCAATCCAGTATGTGCTCTATAACTGTTCTTGTTCTGAAATTTCATTCAATTTTCAGTTTCTGAGGAAGTTGTACAGGCCATTTTACTTGGAAAAATCATACATTCTAACCCTACGATAGATTAATCCTCAAAAAACTGGATAGAATTTTC
This sequence comes from Mesoplodon densirostris, assembly GCF_025265405.1. Taxonomy (NCBI): domain Eukaryota; kingdom Metazoa; phylum Chordata; class Mammalia; order Artiodactyla; family Ziphiidae; genus Mesoplodon; species Mesoplodon densirostris. The sequence continues at coordinate 48,543,055 of NC_082667.1, read as the reverse complement.
CCTTTGGAATGTACCAAGGATGAAAAGAGTTGTTGAATTCTCCAAAAGATGTCAATGTTAATATAGTTTTTAACCACTTCTTGTACATACTGAAGTCAAAGTACAATGAAGCAGTACAAACAATAGTACATGGCTCAAACATAACACAAATACCTATTTCATTGCCCACCACACCATGTAATACCATGTTATGCTCACAGCAGGACAGAAGTACAAGTCATATCTGACTACCTATGGTTCAAGCCAGTGTATCTAATCATGACACAATGATAATTCAGCAATGCAATGATCTTGCCAGAAGAGCATTTCAGAGGGTGACCAGGAAATGATGCTTTCTCTAGAGAAAAATCAAAATATGAGAAGCAACTGAAACATACTTCTAGTGATAAAGATTATTCATCACATACCACAGCTATTGCTCTGCATTGTGAACTTTCTGAACCTTACTGTGTTATGCACGCTATGAATCTTGTAACTGATAACTGTTTAGAAACAAATTTACAGCCTGTCTCCCAGATAGTATAAGAGTACTAGTGCCAGTGGTGCTGACCAGCACTCACCAGCCTGAGAGGCTTGTCTGCTCACTCACCAGGGTTGGTCGGGGTTGGTAGCTGAGGCTCTGGCTTTGGAGGTCAGATCCCAAGGGAAGGGACTGGGGTTGGCTGCGTGAACACAGCCTGAAGGGGGCTAGTGTGCCACAGCTGGCCGGGAGGAAGTCTGGGAAAAAGCCTGGACCTGCCTAAGAGGCAAGAGACCATTGTTTCTGGGTGTGCAAGGAGAGGGGATTCAGAGCACCGCCTAAACGAGCTTCAGAGACAGGCGTGAGCCACGGCTATCAGCGTGGACACCAGAGATGGGCATGAGATGCTACGGCTGCTGCTGCAGCCACCAAGAAGCCTGTGTGAGAGCACAGGTCACTATCCACACCTCTCCTTCCAGGAGCTGTGCAGCCTGCCACTGCCAGGGTCTCGTGATCCAGGGACAACTTCCCCGGGAGAACACACAGCACACCTCAGGCTGTTACAACGTCAGGATGGCCTCTGCCTCCGAAGGCTCACCCTGCATTCTGTACCCCTCCCTTCCCCAGCCTGAGTGAATCAGAGCCCCCTAATCAGCTGCTACTTTAACGCTGTCCTGTCTCGGCGGAGAACAGATGCTCTCAGGAGGCCTACATGTAGGGACAGGGCCAAATCCAAAGCTGAACCCCAGGAGCTGTGTGAACAAAGAAGAGAAAGGGAAATTTCTCCCAGCAGCCTCAGGAACAGCAGATTAAATCTCCACAACCAACATGATGTACCCTGCATCTCTGGAATACCTGAAAAGACAAGGAATCATCCCAAAATTGAGGTGGTGGACCATGGGAGCAACTGTAGACTTGGGGTTTGCTTTCTGCATCTAATTTGTTTCTGGTTTTATATATATCTTAGTTTAGTATTTAGAGTTTATTATCATTGGTAGATTTGTTCTTTTATATATATATATATATATATATATATATACATATAAACATTTTTTTCCTTTTTCTCTTTTTGTGAGTGTGTATGTGTATGCTTCTTTGTGTGATTTTGTGTGTATAGCTTTGCTTTTACCATTTGTCCTAGGGTTCTGTCTGTCCATTGTGTGAGTGTGAGTGTGTGTGTGTGTGTGTGTGTTTACTATAGGTTTTAGTGCTTTCTAACAGTGGATTTGTTTCTTGGTTTTGTTGCTCTCTTCTTTCTTTCTTAATTTTTTTTATTACTTCAAAAACGTTTTTATTTTTAATAATTTTTTAATTTTATATATTAATAACTTTATTTTATTTTATTATTATTTTTTCTTTCATCTTTTCTTTCTTTCTTTTCTCTCATTTCTTCTGAGCCATGTGGCTGACGGGGTCTTGGTGCTCCGGCCGGGTTTCAGGCCTGTGCCGCTGAGGTGGGAGAGCTGAGTGAGGGACACTGGTCCACCAGAGAACTCCTGGCTACATGTAATAAAAAACAGCAAATGGGGCCTCCCTGGTGGCGCAGTGGTTGAGAGTCCGCCTGCCGATGCAGGGGATACGGGTTCGTGCCCCAGTCTGGGAGGATCCCATATGCCGCGGAGCGGCTGGGCCCGTGAGCCATGGCCGCGCTGAGCCTGCACATCCGGAGCCTGTGCTCTGCAACGGGAGAGGCCACAACAGTGAGAGGCCCGCATACCGAAAAAAAAAAAAAAAAACAGCAAATGATTTCCCAGAGATCTCCATCTCTGTGCAAAGACCCAGCTCCACTCAACGACCAGCAAACTACAGTGCTGGACACCCTATGCCAAACAACTAGCAAGACAGAAACACAACCCCACCCATTAGCAGAGAGGCTGCCTAAAATCATAATAAGGTCACAGACCCATCAAAACACACCACCGGATGCACTTCCTGCCCACCAGAAGACAAGATCCAGCCTCATCCACCAGAACACAAGCACCAGTCCCCTCCACCAGGAAGCCTACAGAACCCACTGAACCAAACTTAGCCACTGGGGCCAGACACCAAAAACAACAGGAACTACAAAGATGCAGCCTGGAAAAAGGAGACCCCAAAACACAGTAAGTTAAGCAAAATGAGAAGAGAAAGAGATAGCAGATGCAGTAGCAAGGCAAAAACCCACTAGATCAAACAAATGAAGAGGAAATAGGCAGTCTACCTGAAAAAGAATTCAGAGTAATGATAGTAAACGTGATCCAAAATCTTGGAAATAGAATGGAGAAAATATAAGAAACATTTAACAAGGACCTAGAAGAACTAAAGAGCAAACAAACGATGATGAGCAACACAATAAATGAAATTTAAAATTCTCTAGAAGGAATCACTAGCAGAATAACTGAGGCAGAAGAACAGATAAGTGACCTGGAAGATAAAATAGTGGAAATAACTATCACAGAGAAGAATAAAGAAAAAAGAATGAAAAGAATTGAGGACAGTCTCAGAGACCTCTGGGACAATATTAAATGTACCAACATTTGAATTATAGGGATCCCAGAAGAAGAGAAAAAGAAACGGACTGAAAAAATATTTGAAGAGATTATACTTGAAAACTTCCCTAATATGGGAAAAGAAATAGTCAATCAAGTCC